>NW_018165280.1:1749941-1760311 GCF_001263595.1 Phalaenopsis equestris
CATTTGCGAGTTTTATTGATTTAATTTGGTTTTAAAAATGAATCGGTCTCATTTTCGTTTGTTTTATTTTTTTTAACGGTCAAGTTAAAAATGAGAATTTCCGATTTAATTTAATTCAGAAATGATTTATAATCTCAAGGGAAGTAGAGAAAAATAGAGGATGAGAGAAAATTGAAATTTGAATTTAAATTTTTGGGACGATACGATCTAAAGAGGAGGTAGGGTAGCGTAATCCACCTTTTATTTTACACAAGGAAAAATAAATTGCAAATTGGAAGATTAGTTGGAGTCGGAAGAAATGAAATGGAGTCGGAAGAAATGAAAGTCGGAAGAAATGAAAATTTAGATAATGATTGAGAGATTAGTGGACTTACATTTAGATCCCTTAAGCTTTGAATCGATTTAAATCCAATTCCTTTAACTAGGATTGAAGCACAACTCACAATTCCTTTGCCAAAATTATGAATTTACCCCTGGGTTTTAGGATCCTGATAGCGAGCTAAGCGGGATCTATAGACATTTGAGGGTTAGTGGAAAGGCACTTAATTGAGATTAGACACCTTAAGACACTTCAAGTTTAACCTAAAGTGCAGACATCCTAGATCTTAGGAGCATAGCTTAAGAGATAGTTTACCATCCTAATTTTCAAATGACCCTAAGAAATCCAAACATCTAGCCTCATATTAGAAGATAGGTGGGACACTAGGCACGAGGCTGCACTAGATTGTGACTCATGACTGAGTTAATTAAATCAAATAGTGAAATTCTTACATTAACTTGACCAAAACTGAAACCCAATGCTCCGGGATTCGAGTTTGTCCTACACTCAAATCCTCCTGGCAATTGGGGGCATTCCAATACCACATATAAATTTCTCATTCTTGGTTCTTTATATGTGGTATGGTTCATTTTATTTATTTGTTTTTTCTCTGCAATTTACCTGTTTCTATTAAGCCTTTTTCAGGTCTTACCTCCCTCTTTACACAGCAGATAATAGCTAAATTTAAAGGAGCAATGAATCTCTCAGGTGTACAGGTTTAATTTACGTTACAGCATTTTATTTTTAAAAGCATGTTATACTTGTCTTATTTCTACCTGTTACTGTCTTTCATGTATAGTCTGTTATACTGCTTCCCTAGCATGTTATGTTGTCTTTTTTCTTTACTATATAATGCACTTTTACTTTTTTTTTCACATTGCATGCCTGTTTAGTTACTCCGATACACTATGCCTTAGTTTAGGATAACCTAGTGGTTAGGAGCATGTTCAAAACTAAAACTATACCAGGAGGTGCTACTACGAGGAGTTTGGAGCAAACATCGTGGGCAGCGCGACGAGGAACAATTCTCAAGTGGATCTGCAGCAACAAAACATTTTCATAATCCTATCACTTTCCTTAGTTTAAATAACAACCCCTAGGATCATTTCTTTAGGCTTTTTGCACAACTCTGTTGTGTAATTATAAGCCCTAACGTTTTAGGATTCCGAGGTTACCGTTTGGTACGGTGTAAATCCTCCTGTCCTTTAGGTTATTTGCACAGTCTGACGTTGTGCAAACATAAGTCCTAAATCCTAAATAATTTACAGGATTGAAATATCAAATAAACATCGTTTCAAGGACATAAAGCCGAACAATAGGATAGTTGGGACATCTCTGGGGTTTCTCCTGGATCTGTGATGTCCCCTACTTTTCTTTCCTTTGGACTCCTTGAATAATTGTTCCTAATTTGAGCAATTCCCATTTGATTTTTTTCATGTCCAATCGTGAAAACCTAAACTTTGAAATCTTGAAAACAAAATCACCTGATCTTAATCGAGAGTTTTCTTAAGTGATTTTGATCATTTAAGATGTAATTAACTATAGGGGCTTGCCTCTATAGGAAACCAGGAACCCAGATAAAATAAACCCTATCTAATTTTTTATGTTAGATAGGGGAACTTGTTGGCCTTTTTATAAAAATATTTCGCAGATCAAACGGATGTCACAAATTGTTTAGTCTAGATGATTGAATCCCTACTACAAGTGATATATTCATTCTTCGGGATAAATGTATTGCTTGTAGTATTGTATTAAATAATCTAAACTATTTAAAATGTGAGACTCATTTGGTCTCACTTATTTTAAAAGAAAATTAAAATATTACTTCTTTCAAAAGGTTATATTTATATTTAAATTATTTTCAAAAACACAAAATCATCACATTTTCAAACTACGAAAGTTAAGTTGAACGATAAAACGGCCGACATATGTATGTAAATTTCCCTTAATTTTTTAACTCAAATCAAACATAATGTTCATTCAAATCATTTCTCATGACCAACAGAGAAGGTCTGGCACAATAACTTACATTTGGATTCCGTCGACATATTTCTGGAATAACCTCAACAAGTAGATCTGCACCCTTGCGATATTCCAATCTACTAATGACCACTATAACAATTTCATCATAGCTAAGCCGTTTAGCAGCTGGCGTAAACATCGCAGTATCAACCGCATTGGGTATTACAAAAACTTTTTCCGGCGCTACACCAGATCGTAAAACCGTGTTTTCCTTGCTTGTGTGAGAAACACATATAGCCTGATCTATATCCGCCAGAGTGAACTGAAGCACTTTATTCATGTGAATGCTTCCAATATCAGCAAATCCATATAAAGAATGATCAGTAAATACAGTTTTGTATCCCATTGTTCTGGCATGCATTACCGCTTCATGACAGAGCGTCGAAAAGGCCTGGTGCCCATGCACCACGGATATCTTCTCACGAATGATGATAGTCCTTATAATTGGAAGGGTTCCATAGAATGTCGGTAAGGTATTCTGCATGAAAAAAGGTCTCCAAGGTACATAATAAACTTTCAAACCACTAGTCATATATCTTACGCCGGAGCGATTTCCATAAGCATGTGTCATAACCACCACCTGGTTACAAAATCATTGAAGGCATTGATAAACAAAAAAGCACTTTCTACATTAGCCATTGAAAGAAAGTTTTCTGACCTTGTGGCCAAGCTTAATCAAGCATTGCGATAAATAATAAATATGACTTTCAACCCCGCCGAATTTTGGATAGAAAAAGTCAGAGACCATTAAAATCCTGTGTCGTTGAAGCTCATTCATTTTGTTCAGATATTAAGATACAGCCACTAATCATGCATGCCTGCAATTACAATTGAGAAAGATAAACAGATAACAGAGAATCAATAACCTTTAAGTAGAACATCACTCATAAAGTGAGAGCTAGGAAGAACATAACTGATATATCATATTTGAACATGATTGTGATGATAAGGAGGATTGACTATGACAAAAAAAAAATATTAGATTTAGGACATGGAATGTTAGAACTTTGAATAAAAAGATGAGTAATTGGGAAACGTAATGAATAGAAAAAACAAAAATTGTACATTGCAAAGATTAACAATAGAAATGGGGTTCAAATAAGATTGAGATTTGAAAAATAATATTGTAGAGCCGAATACTATTACTAATACGGTAATTGATATTAAGACAAATATAGTGAGGATGGTATAATGTGCAATGTAATTATGCTCCACGTTGGATTAGAAGATGATTTGAAATATTTATTTTATGAGGATCTACATTAAATATTAAAATGCACACATGAGAAAGAAAGAATATTTATTTGAGAACTTAAATGGACATATAGGTTTTGGGATGATAGGTTCTGAGAGAATTTTTGGTGGGCATTAAAACTTATCAATAGCAACTAAGAGAGATTGGATAGTATGGTAATTTAATGTGAATAGCATCCTTATACACGATAACCTAGCAGAGTGAGCATACACCGAGATCCCACCAAATTTTTTACTTATATGTAGAAAGAAAGCTACTTAAGCCAGAAAAGATATTATTTGGTTTGAGGTAATCTCCAAATGCATGGTTTGAAAGATTCACAAGGTAATGCTCGACATTGGAAACAAATAAAGTAAATGAAGCCATACATTATTTGTGAAAAACAGCTTCAAGGGGAGTCTCCACACTACTAGCTTATGTTGACAGCAAACAATTTTTGACTTGAAAGAAATAGATGATTTAAAGAAAAGATCGCTACAATAATTTAAAATTAAAAAAATAGAAATGTATAAGTATTTCATTGGCACTGAAGTAGCACACTCTCGGCGTAGAATCTTTAACTTGCAATAAAAATACAAAACAACCATGTTGAAAGAAACGAGCAAATTCAAGATGTAAACATATCGAGAACTCTATGAATTTAATCATAAAATAAAATATACTTGTAAAAGAAATCTCCTGCCAAATAATGGCGATAAAACATATCTACTAATCACATCTAGAACTGATATTGCTCACATCTAGAACTGATATTGCCCATGTTATTAGGGTAGTGATTCAATTTATATAAAGTCCTAAAGGATCACATCGTAAGACAATATATAGAATTCTACAATATTCGAAGGGAAACCTAAGAAAGAAAAATTCAATTCAAAAAAGGGATCGATAATTATTCTTGAAGCATAAACAAATGCATATTATGCAATTTATATGGTTGATAGGAGATCAAATTTAGAATATTGCACATTTTTAGGAAGCAGTCTTATAACTTGGATGAGTAAAAAAATAAATGTGATGAACAGATCTAGCACAAAGCTGAACTTAGATCTATATCAATGAGAATCAACGAAATACTACAGCTAAAAGTTATTCTAAATATTTAAAGCTCAAATGAAAAGGACCTGTAAGGCTCTACTGTGAGAATAAATTAGGCATCAAAATTACAAATAACCTTGTAACATGATCCTAATAGCATATTGAAGTTAACAAGCATTCTAGTAACGATAAGCATAACACTTCTCTAATCTTTACTCCGTTGAACAAGTTGCTAACATTCTCATTAAGGAATTATCAAGAGCAATTCTTTTGAATTTATTAAACAAGCTTGGAAGATATGACAGCCATTTATTTCCTTGAGGCAGAGCATGAAACGCTGGCATAATTTTCACCGACTGAGACCCATACTCACCAAAACTTCCGCTCTCTTTCATTCCTCTTATGCAACTATCTTATTAATCCATGAGACCCCTGTGTTCTACTTAGTAATTTGTGGATCATTATAACAATTATGTAATTATTATTCAGCCAGCTCAATAATTAATGGACAATTGTGACTATTAGTCCCTGATGTTGTATGTTTACTATTAAAAACCATTTTAAAACAGTATAAATACAGCACAAATATTGAAAAAAAAAAACTCAATGCAGTTCTTATAAAAGGAGATTTTCTTTATTTTATAAATGTGAGGACATGAAACAATTGAGCAAGAGCAATGAATTGTTGAGATATCAAGTTCAAAAGAGCTCGAATCTCTCCCTATACTCCATGATAGTCAATTCATGAGTCAATGAAAAGAATTGTTCGTGTACATTTCCTTTCTGAATGGCTCAGAAACATTCCAACAAGCAATCCTTAAATTCTTCCCACAAGCAGAGTGAGTGTCTAGCCCTCCTCCACTAAAACAATGCTCCCCGGAAAACATAACCCAACCGCCATGAGCTCTCCTCTTTATTTAACCATTCATCAAAAAATATCGCTCCACCCGGTACACCCAACCATGTGAGTGTTTCCCCTCGAAGATCGGCATCCTCAACTTCCTAACCCTAACATCTCCGGCCCAACTTCCTCTCCCTCGGCTATTTTCCTCAATGTATAGAAGGTAAAACTCCCTCCTTCAATCATAATCATACCTCATTTCGTCTTCTCTCCATTCTTCTGCGTTCCTTCATACTTCTTGCATAACCTCTTCTCCGTGTTTTGGCCCAACCACCTCCATCAGAAATCTCTAATCCACCTCCCCCCTGAGAGAATGTTCTTGATGGTAGATGTTTTTCTCCTCATATTTCTCTAGTCTAATCTCTTTTCCTTTTGATTTAGTCAATGAATATATGGTCAACACTTTGTTAGGGTTTGCAAACTAAGCTATCGATCATGTCTTGAATTGCATCTTGATAAGCCTCCTCGTCATCTCCAAGCGCTCGAATTGGTTTTCAATGGATGAAAAATTTTCGCCAATGGTTGTGAACTGTTCCTCTATTCTGGATTTAAGTTGGATCACCTCTTCATCCAATTTCTTCTTCAAATCATCTACTTTCTTTATAGTCAGCTCTCCCAGAATAATTTTCAATCTGTAAAGGCGGAACTCTTTTGCGTGAGATATGAGATTCATTGCTAGCTTCCAAACCTAGTTTCGGGTCTCTATACGCCTACACGATTTGGTCGTTGCTTCCTAGCTAGCTATGAAATAGTATTTAATCTCGTCTACGGGTTCCAAGTTCGCTTAAATCGCGTCACCGAACACCGTGTTGTGTTTCTTCACTAGCATCGAGGGCTCTGGATCTCGAAGGCTATCGCGACAATCATGACTCTAGTGCGATGTTTGGTTGCGCAAGGCGGCGTCAAATACCTATACGCAACAAACCAATTTTCACACCTTGTAAGTGATTTGATCCGCTACTTCCTAGTGGCTTGTAGACTTGTATGTCGCGATCCCGTCGATTTATCCTTTTGTTTCCTAGGGATCAATTGCTTTGATACCAATTTGTTAGCATTTTTTAGAGCAAACAAATAATTTATTTCTACAAAGCAAATAATTCAATCAAGAACATATAAAGCATATAAAAGGTAAACACATACAATTCGAGAAGTAATATCTCTCAATTCCTACAAATCGAGAGGTAAGAAATCTCTCACAAACCCTAACCCTAATGTTCAAAGACTCAATCTCATGCACAACATTAAGCCTAAATATATTATCCATATTTATACTAAACAATATTAATTGACAAAAAACTAAATTTTTCTTAGGCGCACAAAAGTTAAAATTGTCCTTAGGTTAGGCGCCGACCTAAACAGATTGCTATAAATAAGAACTGACCAATTCCATGCTCCATTACAAATGAGTGTGATTTACATAAGCTTGCCATTTTTTATCGAATATTCATTCATAGCTTCAGCATCAGAATGGTGCCAATCAAAAAATTGTCTAAATCTCAAAAATTTCATATGTACTGAGGATCAACAATGTTATCTTAAAACTATTAAATAAAAGTTAGCCTATGTAGCATCAACACTTCTAAAAATGTGTTGTAAACGTGTTGGACACGTATTGGACACTAAGATATGTCTGACATGCCCCAACACTTGTCTGACACTACAAAATGTGTCATAATTTTTTTCGGGTTGAAACATTGTTGACCTCAATTTTCGTGAGGTCTAGTTTTTCTCGTAGGAGTTAGGATCTAGCCTTAGGGGTCTTCCTGCGACTATCTTAGAACCTTAGAAGTGGTGCCCGCCTCGTTTTAGTTCGACCTGTTTCCGTCCTATTTTGGAGTTTCGCGTGTGTGGTATCGACTTCTAGCTCTTATAAGGATGAAACCGACACGAGGAAACCCAAAATGGATTCCTATAGGGCCTTTCCGAGCCTTAGGATGGCCTTCTGCACAATTCACACTCCTGCGCGCACCAGCTTCGCGATTCGGAAAGTCGACGCGTCCGATTGCTGCAATTCGCATCGCCTGCACCGTTATTTGCCGAGGGCTCGAGTAAACCACTTGTGACGATCGATCGCGGGACGAATTTTGTGAAATTTGAGTTTCGACGCGTTTTTTGACCCGACTGTCGACGACGTCGTCCGAGCGACCCCGGATGACGAAACGGACTGCGCCGGGACTGCGCCGGGACTGCGCCGGCACGTCCGGAACGTCGATTTTGCCCACGGAGGACACCCATATTGCCATATTTTCGACACGAGAAAATTGACACGCAAATCGATGAATTCATCAGAATGACCTCTGATGACGAAACGGACTGCGCCGGCGCGTCCGGAATGTCGATTTTGCCTAGGGAAGACATCCATTTTGTAGCGGCACCGCGCACGAATAAAACGCACGAATAAAATGCATGAAATATAATATATATATATATATATATATATATTAATGAAAAGCAACTCCTCTGTTTCCTTTTAAATCCCTAACTCACGCACCAGCCTCCTTCCTCTCGTTCGCGAACCGAGACCCTCCCGATCGCGAGCCCTAGCCGAGCCGGCCCGAGCCCCATTCCGCCCGATCGCGAGAGCCGAGCGGTCCCCCCTGCGTCGCGAAGCTCCGGCCGAGGTCCCCCATCCGCGTGCTTCCGTGCGCTGCGAAAAGCTTCGGCCTACTCCCACGCCTCTGCGATTCGCGACGTCACACCCCCTCCGCGAGATTTGTCGCTTCCCTTGGCTCGGCTCACCGCCCAGGTAAGCGATGTGTTTCTTCCTCCTCCCTCTCCTGCTATAAAAACCCCATTTTGGGGAGTTCCTGGGGCTGGCCGAATTTTTTTACTGTGAGTGGGGGAGAGGTGCTGCCGTTTTCTTGGTTTGCTGGAGCTCCTTGTTGGCTGGCCGAATTTTTTTACTGTGAGTGGGGGAGAGGTGCTGCCGTTTTCTTGGTTTGCTGGAGCTCCTTGTTGGCTCACATTTTGGTTGGGTTTGCTGATTCATTTGGTACTCTCGCTTAGTTATTTGTTTCACCACTGAGGTATAAACCTTTTGCTTAATGTCTTAGCATGCTTGTTTTGTTGGAAGTTCTTTTTTGTGGCAAAGTTTAACCAGCTAGCCTATTAGCATCTCTTCTTCCTCATTTATTGTTACAAGCTCTACAGTTTCTCGTTTTATTGAGAATGGCATCAAGTACATATGGTTTTAGTGTTGGGTTTTAGATGGAGGTTTTGAATGGCATGCTTACCTTCCTTTTACTAAAACTTCTTTGGGCGTAATGTCACTTGGAGGATTCGAGTGGCCAGTTTGGAGACCTTATACTCTCTTTGCTTCTTCTATATTTCTTGTAGCGACATTGCCTTGACTTGAGAGGCTCCTTCTATGGCATACGTCACACAACCATGTTTATTCGCAGAACCTTGCTAGTGTTGATCTCTGTTGATATGATTATAACTTATCCTGGAAATAATTAGATAGGTGGCTTTGCTTTAAGCCTTGCATATTTTGTTCGTTGTGGGAAAGGATCAGCAAGGTAACGATCATTTAAGCTTATATGTTGCTTGAAAAAAAAAGTGAGAAAGAAATAGGGAGTTATAAATGGGCCTTCCAAGCTGCTTGTGGGTGCATAAGAAACTCAATGGTGTGTATGTAAATTTCCTTTGTTTTTTTTATTTTACAGAACTTTGGATTTTAAGTTTGTGAACATATGGGAATGGGGTTGTATGCATGCATGCATGCTGTATGCATGCAGGCATTCTTAAAGCTTTTCATATGCTCACCTTAATACATTGGGGAAGTGTGCATGCATGCATTCTTAAAGCTTTTCATATGCTTATCTTAATACATTGGGAAACTTTTAAAATGCACATTTTGTGAGCTGATTTTGGCAAGCTATTTGGGAACCTTTTAAAAATATGCTTTTGTGGGTTGAAATGACTGTAGTTTTGAGGGTTGTTTGCATCTAATAGCTTATGCCTTCTTTTACGTACATACCACCCAATTCTTATGTACTGTTTTGGAGGTTATAAGACTATTTGGAAATTTGTTCTCTTTCAATTTCATGATACGAAACATATAAAATTATTGGAAATTGGAAGTACTGGCTTGGGCTTTGGAAAAGGTTTACATGTGATACTTGTGTGAGAACTTTGAAACTTCGAGGAGTTTACTTTTTGGAAATAAGAACTTGATCGTTCTATTTATGAGAATTTCTGAAGCTTTGGAGAAGTTGGCGCTATGTAAAATTTGAGGTTGTGTGGGTTATTTTAATTGAGTTGGAATTTTAGTTGGCTTTCTTTGGGCTTCCTTTGAGTTTCAGTTATGAGACTATCTATTAATCTGAAAGTTGGAAGAATTTCGAATTTAGTGTGAGTTTGGAAATATTAACAGTGGTTTCCCCGCGAGTATTTCCCTTCGAAATTTGGAGAATTTTGAATCTAATTTTGGAAGAACACTTGGCTGATTTGTTTAGTCCTACGTCTTCGGGGTTTGGAGAATCAGCGCGAGTGAGTGTCTTATGTTTGTCAGGAAAGACCTCGGGCCCTACTCTTCCGGGTCTTTCCGATAGGAGTCTTTTGAGAGCTGATCCAGTCTTCTTTTTCGTTGTTTTAGATGGATCAGTGTCTCCTCTCTCTCACCCCATTTTTGTTCTTTTATTTCCTTGCTTCTTGGTTCGGGTTTTCGATGCTTATGTCCGATGCATAAGTGTCCGCGTATAGCCTTTTGCTATACGTGAAACCATCAAGCAAGGTCGCAAGTAGTCGTTTTGGGGCGTACGGTGTTGATGATAAAGGCACACTGAAGTTAGAGCAAAAAGATGTCATATCCTATAACATCAAGATCCAGGCATTTG
>NW_018165280.1:1760386-1760933 GCF_001263595.1 Phalaenopsis equestris
TTATGTGTATGTCAAAAATATGAATTTTAAAATATGTGTTTAAAATACATTGTCCACCTGACGAATACCTGTTTAGGCTGGGAAATAGCCCCCTAAGTGAGGTTCAAGACACCCTTCTAGACGAGTAACGGGTTCTATACGTTCGGGTGACCGAGTAGCCTTCGTGGTCCCTCGAGAATAAATATAACTGAGCCTAGTCCCATACGAGTGCTTGCGGTCCCCCTTGTCAGAGTTTTCTTTTTGTTTTATCGAAGTTTTGGTGGACGAGGTATTCGTTTTACTTTTCTTTTCTTTCGGGATTTCCCCCAGGAGTTTTGAGGATTTTCTTTTACTTGAGTCTCTTTCGTTGATTTTCTCGAGTTTCTCCACTTTTCTTCGGATTTCCTGGACGACGTTTCTTCCGGGATTTACTTTTTGAGATGCATTTAGGTTTGCCATGCTTAAGGGACAGCGGATTCGACAGGCATACAGGTTTGCGTTACATTTACAGTACTTAATTTTCCTGCTTCTACTTGCTACAGCATGTTACACTTGTCCTGTTACACTT
>NW_018165280.1:1762115-1796441 GCF_001263595.1 Phalaenopsis equestris
TAAAATAAACCCTATTTAATTTTTTGTATTAAATAGGGGAACTTGTCGGCAAATAAAACGGTTTCGCAGACCCAAACGGATGTCATATCTTTCTTAGTTTATTTGATCGAGCCTCACCCTCAAGTCTTGTGTTTATCCCTCGGGATAGATACAGGATTTGAGGTTGAGTGCTCTTTCATTTAAACTATGGAAAATATGAGGTCAGTTTGATTTCATATTTTTCTAAAATTATATATATATATATGTAAATTAAAAAGTCCTTCCGAAGCGGGCGACGGGATTCCAATTCCGGCGGCCGACAGCTTCTTACGGGCGACCCCCAAACGTAACTCCCCCCTTGTTAAACGCCGACAAACATGTATGAGACACATATCGATACCACATCCGACATGAGCTCGACATAAATTAAAAAAAAATAGGACATGAGAATTGAAAAAATTATAAATATACATATATGTTGTGAAAAACGACGGCAATAATGCGAAGAACCGAATCAAGAAAAAATCGTGAAATAGAAAACACAACAGAAACTCACAGATTTACGTGGTTCGTTACGTGGTTCGACAAATTGTATTGTCTACATCCACAGAGCTGCAGAGGATTTTATTAGCTTGAGAAATTACACCCGTCGATCACCTCGACGATTATAAGAAAGAACAATATTTCTCTCTGTCTCCTCTCTCCTTCTCTCTCTCTACCTGAGAGCTTCAAACCGAAGCACGCCAGAAGAACCTGAAAAGCTACCAATGCCAAAGAGAGATGTCTGGAAAACCAAATCCCGAGAGAGATTACAGGGGGAGCTAGCATGCCCATTTATTAATTTCATCATGGCATTAGGCCCATTAAGGAATTAATCAAATAATTAATGAAACACATTAATTATTTTTTTCTCTCCTGCAGCAAATCATAGAAGGAATTAAGAACAATTAATTTAACAATTAATTTCGAGTATCGAATCCAATTTGCTGTCAAACATGAGAAAATGACAATTTGAGCAGTTGACCAGTTTCCATATTCACAACAAATCCCCCACTCGGAGACTAGTACACTGGCTGCATCATCAGCTAACTGCATCGCCATTTTTCTTCGAACATGATATCCTCTACCTCTACAACTCAGAGCCCCGACCTCCATGCCAAAAGACCAACTGAAATCGAGCACAATTTCAGATTCTTAAGAATAACACCCAGTTGATATATCAGCATTAACATAGTCTTATACCTCCCAAGTTTTTTCCTGAGTTATTTTTGTATCTGCTAACAACTCCCACTACATGGGCAATATACTGCCTCAATTGAAAGCCTTTTTTAACAAGTTCAGTCTTGTACCTACTACTGTCATCAAGCACAGTTTTCACCTGGTACACTCACTTGTTGTGCAATATTTTCTTCCCTGGTGGAAGTTCTGTCAGCTCCCAAGTCTGATTCCCTAGCAGGGAATCCATCTTTTTCGGTCGTTTTCCCAGTAACGAAAGATGAAATTTCTTCTCATAGAGGTGGTCATCTATCTGCATCTTCCTGCAATCAAAATTTATGTCATTAAACTTCTCGATCTCCGATGCCACCACATCATCTCTGGTCATCGTTTTCTCTCAGATTTGAACCTGAGCTCTGATACCAGTTGTTGTGAAAAATGATTGCATTAAAGCAAATAATAGGATCGAGAAAAAATCGCAAATCAGAAAACACAACAGAAACACACAGATTTACGTGATTCGGCAAATTGTCTATGTCCACGGAGCTGCAGAGGATTTTATTAGCTTGAGGAATTACACCTTTCGATCACCTCGACAATTACAAAAAAGAACAATATTTCTCTCTCTTCTCTCTCTTCTCTCTCCTCTCTATTTCATCCGTTGATAAATACCTCCGGGGATGAGAGCACTCTCTCTCTACCTGAGAGCTTCAAACCGAAGCACGTCAGAAGAACTTGGAAAACTACCAATGCCGAAGAGAGATACCTGGGAAATCAAATCCCGAGAGAGATTACAAGGGGAGCTAGCATGTCTATTTATTAATTTTATCATGGCATTAGGCCCATTAAGCAATTAATCAAATAATTAATGAAGTCCTTTAATTATTTTTTTTCTCTCCTGCAACAAATCATAGAAGGAATTAAGAGCAATTAATTTAACAATTAATTTAATTTAACAATTAATTTCGAGTATCAAATCCAATTTACTGTCAAACATGAGAAAATGAAAAATTTGAGCAATAGACCAGTTTCCATATTCGCAACAATATAGCCTTAATTATACCTCATAATCAAAAGTCATTGCACCTCTCTTCGTGTCATGGCTCTTTCTAACATTCATCAAAGTCGAGCATCAAAAGTGGATCAATAGTTCCCTCTTTGTTTATCGAAGCTGTGCGTCGAAGGTCCATCATCCATTCGTCGAAGTCGAGCGTTGTAGTTCTCTTTTGTTCATTGAATCTAAATATATACAAGCTAAAGCGGAAACCATTAGCTTCTTTAAGCAAGAGTCAAACTTATTCACCGAAGCCGATCCGAAATACCCTATGAACTTTCCGACACCTGCATTGAAACTTCTATTAGTCATAGCTAAATGGTGTCAAAGCCTCCCAAATTTTGCAAGTAATAATTTATAATTTTTCTACTATTTAATGAGTTAGTAGTTATAAATCTAAGTTTATTCTAATTTTAAAAGTTAAATTTTAACTCAATTAACTAAATAAGTGTAATTGTAAGTAGGTAAGTCAGCGAAATTCTATTGAAACATATTATATGTCTCATATTGAAAATTTAATTTTTATGAGCACGTGGTTTAATAATACAAGCTAAATTTATAAAGTCAAATTTTATTCTTGCATACTTTATTTTGTAACATCTTTAATAAATAATAAAAATATATTTTATATATTAATAATTAATCAAATATTAAATAGTGTCCATGAAGTATTGTGTTCAACTTTGTTCAGTTATGTCGTCTCCCCGTATCATAAAGTCTACCAATGTTTGTGTATTCATATCCATGTTTGTGTTTCATGGGCTACTCACCTATATTATCGTTCCACAAGTCAAAAGCCAGCCATGGTAGAAACGAATGTTTTTTTACTGAAGTTTGCCTTGTTCTCTCCCAAAAAAATATGCCAATCAAATTTTTCAGCAAAAAATTAGTGTAGCAACATCAAAATTGAACGGTATGAACGGAATTTGTACGCAGCCATTTTAGGACTAAAAAAGTGGGAGCATTACCTCCTACATCAAGATTTTTTGCTAAATGGAGACCATCAAGCTCTCCATTTTCTAACTCGCAAAAAGTTTAGGACCAATAAATGCCCGTAGAATTATATTCTTAACATAAATTTAGTTTCATTCTTAAACAAAAAGCAGGTAGTACCCAAAACTGAGTAATGAATGCATTAAGTTGGCGCAGCAGTCTTCTTACATCCTTATGACATCACTGGACTAGATTTTCTTATACAGCAGTGATAAGAATTTAGCTAACCCTGGGGCAAATGCATTGCCAACTCTCCCATAGCAATTTTTCAGTCCAGCATGAACAGTAAATTAAGGGTAAACAAAACTTAACGCCAACCACCTTGCCATTCATGTTAGTCATGCTAGACATTGACTCAACTATAATGCAGAAGTCATACAGATTAGTGGAAGGGATTTTTTTCTTACTGAAAAAAAGACATGATGTGTGCATTTTGTCAAACGATGTCTAATTTGCCAAGCATGTAAAGATAAAACTCAAAATATCTTACTGTACTCACCACTACCAGTTCTAGATAGTACTTAGAAATATCTCAGCCTGCACTTCATTTTAGAATTTTTGCGGACCAAATAAGGGGTTGACTATATTATGGTAGCTATATGTGATTTATTGCTTGTAAAAAATTTTTGACCTTGCACCTAATAAGTGTGTGTACATACAGCCTAGCCTGTGAAACTCTTCTAGTAAAGCCGACATTTTTTTCTCCCTTCATATTTACAAGTCTTTCCACCTTCCATATTTCTTCTATCTATACGCGTCATACACCACATAACATTACAATAAAAGGCGTCGAACTCAAATCACATTCTAAATAAGTGGAAACTTAATGCAAGGCCAAATGCTGATGTGGCCCTCTTCCGCCTCTTTATTCTAATAACATTCTGCTTTGGCATTATCTTCATTATCCCTTCCGCATTATTTATGCATTATCTTGCCATACCAATGTATTGGATGATGGCCATTTATGGGGAAAGTTTGTTGTCCTAGGATAGAACTTTTTGATGAATATAGATTTAGTTTTTATACGACAGTTTCATGCTTCATCTTCCTTAACCTAATTCTCTGAGGCTTCTACACCGAGATCTCTCCGTTCAACATTACTGAAAATTGATTAGCCTTTTTTTTAAAATGGAGACTTTTATGCAAGACATCCCAAGCCTTCCACTAACCTGCATACCCCACAACGAAGTTGCGATCAAATCATTTCCAACAAACAGGCTTGTTCTATGAGTCACAAATCCATAATCCTAAATAGAATCAAAGAATGACAAAAAGATTCCTGAGGCCCTTAAAAAATTGTAGCATTTTTACAGTGCAAATAAAAATTATGGAGCAAAGCCAAGCAAGGACAGGAGTTTTGGCTTCATACACTCTCAGTCACCTGGAACTATATAAACTCTAGAAAAAACCAATCACAAAATGCTTCCACAAACTCATGAACAATTAGTCATATCTGCGATTTGAGTTCTAAGTTGTATAGTCCACCAGGCACCAGTGCACTTCTCTCCATCTAGCATCAAAGACACTTCCACCTCTAAACAGCCAATTCCATAACAAAACCTTTAACCAACCAATCCTCAACAATGACAGGATAATTGCCCCGTTAACAACAGTAGGATGCATATCTTGAAAAAGCTTCGAGGAACAATCAACCATGAAAGTTGCATTTGGGAAGAAGTTAGTTGACAAGTTCTTCCAAAAGCCTGACATGCGCCCTCTGCTAAGTTATAGCAATGAACATAGGCATTATGGTCTCTGAACACCACTCCAAAAAGTGGTGCTCCATTTTGAAATAGAGTTTCAGCTGTAGCTGTCGATCAAGCAAGCAATAACATTTGGCGGAAGTCATAATCTACATGTTGTGTTTTGCTGTCGATAAGATTTAGTGAAATATTTATCACAAACAAGGGAATGTTATATATATCATATCCACACGACTCAACTCCCTTCTCACTATATCTTCTTAATCATGAGATGATTCTTCAATAAGTTAAAAAATAAAAAGCAATCATTCATACCAAACCACCTTAATCGACCCCATTATACACACAGGCTCTCTCTCTCTCTCTAAAAAATTTTATCTGAAGGTAGATTAAGTATGCCCTATTAGATCAATCTAAGGCTAAATTATCATTCTGACACTTTCCTAGCTGGCTTTGGTAGTTTCAACAACTTAACAAGGTAAAGTTGTTTTTTAAATGTACAATCACACGTTCATCCATGTAATTAATAAAATCACCAAATTCACATAATGCAGCCACTAAATGAATAACTTAATATCTAAATGTAAATCCAAAAATGCTACTAAATAATATTTCAATAAACATGAGTGTTTAATTCCAAAGTCCATCATATAACTTCAACAGAACATATTAAAACCACATCAAAATACAAAAATTGATCTAAAAATCAAAAACATAATAATGTGAAGATACCTACTCACCATTGATGCCCGCTACTCTCATATCAAATCTTGTGCTAAAACGCAATTTTAATTAGCACTAAGCTCAGTTGGTAATGTCCAAGATAAGCATATAAGTAAAACATGAATGTAAGTTCAGAAAATTGATTGCCAATTTAAAATATGCATAATGCAAGTTTCATATTTCAATGTAAACCATGAATAAAAATAACAGCATGACGCATTCATGAAGCACGGAAATATATTTTCGAAAGAAGCTTGCACCAAAAATAATCAAAATAATGGCAAGTTCAAAACATGATCAATTAATAAGTCGTGTCAACATTATCACTAAATTTTAATACATAACATGCAAAATTAATATAAAAATTGATGCTATGCTCAGCCAACAATAGGAAGATCGAAAATTGTACTATGAACCTGTCGACTCCATTAGAGACCACAGATGTAAATAATCAGAAATCCTTAGAACAATCATTATCTGATCATGATAAACATACCAATTACACATATCAATCATGCAAATCACAAGGTATAAGATTTCATCAGGTATAATTATTTATCTATAACATCCGTATTATAACTCTGCATTATGAAACATGTAACAGCAGGAAACTTATAGCACACAACAAACAAGCAATCAATAAAATATGCTGACATGCTCAATAAATATATATCCAATAATTCATATGCCACGTGTGTTGTCCAGCATACATCTTCAAGCAAACTATATAATTAAGCTTAAAACCACAATCTCAAAATTCAACTATGAATTTACTCTAACCACCTGAATCACTCACAGAACAAAAAAAATCTAAATCAACTTCGATTATAAAGTACAACATTAATGATTAAAAAACATTCATAGACTTGATTGCCTAGTATTAACCATAATTTTCTTTTAAACATTTAGCCACTCCCAATACAATCTACTAGTGCAAATTACCAAAATGATATCCCCCGACTAGTGCTTTCTATTGGCATACTTTCCTCAGAATAAGTCAAAAAATTTTAAGCAAAAGACTTTTTTTTTTGTATAACTAACAAGTATGTAGCAACACAAAAATTAATGAAACCCAGAGTTGTTAAGTTGAGATGCTAACCCTTAAAAGGTCTTTTAGTGGTAAATTTGAATAAGACTTAAGAATGATTTAGCCTAAAACAAGCCAAATTACAAAAAATGACAACTTTATATGATGCAAAATCTCAAATCATATCTCTCCCCCATTTTATCTTACATCCCAGATACACTAAATCCAAACATTGGATAGATTTAACTAAAATTCGTCCCAACAATGCCTGCTCGAACAAGCTTTCATCACGACTTCTTCGCTTCATTATCTTCAAGGGTTCCAATATATTTGGGGACAATATATTGGGAGACAAGAAATCGGGAAAAAATGTGAGGCAGATTAGTGAGCATATATTCTATATTTTTTTATAACTTCTGATCAACTCTAATATTATTAATATTAGTTTGTATTAATTAATGGAAAATATGACTTTGTCCCTAAAATGGAGAATTTAGGGAAAACATTCACCTGATATTTTTATATAGATAAATATCTCCCAAAATCCATTTACGATAAAAATACCCAGAACTACACACACGACACATACACACACCACATAAAAATTGTTGAGTTATCGGTTCTTCCATGTGAGAAGTATTCTTAGACCATCGCAAGAAAATTGTAATATTGCAATTGAAAATTTTGGTTTAAACGGACATTGAGCATCTATGGGCCGTTATTTTTAATATTTAAATAATGTTATATTATATAATTAAAATGTTATTTTAATGATTGATGTGAAAATCTATAAAAAGAAAATGATTTCAATTTAATAAAATCTAAATGCACAACTAGAATGACGATTCAAAAAAATAAGTTCAATCAATGATTGTAAAATTTTAACACTGTCGTTGCCGGTCCCAAGCCCGTATGCGAAAAGTGGAGGGTTGCGTTAGATAGTCGACAGCCAACATAAAACTTGTCGAAAAAATCATGACATGAATCCTTTTGATCATTGTATAAGTGTTAGGGCGTCTCCTGGAAGCGACGCACTGTATAGCCTGAATACAATGAAAAGTGTGCAAGGACCGCTACACCGGCGCCTGGGTGTAGTGTTAAATAAGCAAGGGTTCTCACGTTACGGACAAATGCGGGTAAAGAAGTTAGTCCATGAAACTAATGAAACTAATATTAGGATAGGATCTTGGAATATAGGCACTCTCAATGGTAAATTAATGGAATTAGTTGATATTATGATTCATATGAAAATTAATATCTTATGTATTCAAGAAACTAAGTGGGTTGGAGAAAAGGCCAAGGAAATTGATAATTTAGGTTTTAAACTTTGGTATTCTGGTAAGAGTCGCACTAGAAATGGTGTAGGTGTAATTATAGATAAGAGTTTGAAAGATAATGTTGTAAATATTAATAGAGTTTGTGATAGAATTATAGCCCTTAAGATTATCATTGATACTAAGATTTTTAATATTATAAGTGTTTATGCTCCTCAAGTAGGTTTAGATACAGAGTCTAAAGATAAATTTTGGAATGACTTAGAAGACTTAATACAAATGATACCTCTTGAAAAAAGATTTTTTGTTGGAGGAGATTTAAATGGACATGTAGGTAGAGTGGTAGAAGATTTCAGAAATATTCATGGTGGCTACGGTTTTGGAGTAACTAATGAAGAAGGTAAAGCTATTTTAGATTTTTATTACTAATACTTTATTCAAGAAAAGAGATGAACATCTTATTACTTATAAGAATGGATTTAATAAAACACAAATTGATTATTTTCTTATGAGAAGAATAGATCGTCATGATTGTAAAGATTGTAAGGTAATTTCAAGTGATAATTTAAATACCCAACATCGTTTATTAGTTTTAGATTTTAAGATTAAGAGTTGTAAAATAAAAAATACTAGGACTCATCTTTGTAGAATTAGATGGAGAAACTTAAAAGATACAAATAAAATTAATTTTATGAGTAAAATTCAAGATTTCAAAATTTGGGATTTTCATGAAGAAGCAAATGTGATGTGGGATAAAGTAACAAACGCTATTAAACAGGTAGCAAAAGATGTTCTTGGAGAATCAAAAGAAAAAATATTTACAAATAAAAATAGTTGGTGGTGGAATAATAATGTGCAAGAAAATATAAAATATAAGAAGTTATGTTATAAAAATTGGTTCAAATGTAAAAGCTTAGAGAACTGGAAAAAATATCAGACGGCCCGCAGGGAGTCTAAAAGAACAATCGGTGACACCAAAAATATTGTTTTTAATGATATTTATAATAGATTAGATACTAAGGAGGGTGAAAAATATATGTATAAACTAGTCAAACAAAGAGAAAAGAAAAGTAAAGATTTAACTCAAGTAAAGTATATTAAGGATGAAAACCAAAAAGTACTTCTCTTAGAAAAAGATATTCAACATAGGTTGGTGAGTTACTTTGATAAACGTTTTAATGAATGCTGGTTGGTTGAAGTGGAGGAATGCTTCGGGCCTTTTGTGTGATAGAAAAGTACCGCTAAGATTGAAAGGAAAATTTTATAAGACGGTGGTGAGACCTGCAATGCTCCATGGCGCTGAATGTTGGCCTTTAAAAGAGAAGCATAATAATAAGTTAAGTGTTGCCGGGATGAGAATGATTAGGTGGATGAGTGGCTTTACACTTAGAGACAAAATGCGGAATGAATATATTCGTGATAGGGTTGGTGTAGCTCCTGTGACAGACAAAATTAGAGAAAGTCGTCTTAGATGGTTTGGTCATATTAAACGTCGACCATTAGATGATCCAATTAGGAGAGTAGATGTTTTAGATTCGACTTGTGTTAAGAAAGGCAGAGGTAGACCTAGGAAGACTTGGGCTTATTGTATTAAAAATGATCTTAATTTATTAGAACTAAATGAAAATATGACACTAAATAGGACGCAATGGAGAAAAAGGATTCATGTAGCCGACCCCACGTAGTGGGATACTGCTTTGTTGTTGTTGTTGTTGTTGTAATGATTGTAAAATTTTCAAACATGATTCAAACCTTAATTGGATAAGATTCTAACTTTGTTCAACCAGGTTATAACATGTTTCCAACAAAGTTCGAAGATTTCAATTTTGATTTTATTAAGCTTGTAACTAGTCAACAAAGGCATGACCTTTGTTTGAATATAGTTTGAATCTTGTTCAAATTAGACAATCATATTGTTTGTTTTTATTTTTGTAACATTTTCTTCTTCAGGTGAATCAAACAACTACATTCTTACATTATAAGGAGAAAAACAAGTAATACAATAAAATTTATTGGAACTTTAGTGGACAACAGAATAAACAATTAATGGTTCCAATAAGCAATGCCATAGATCCAAAATGAATCTGCATGTAGTTTTTCTATGAAGAACTGCATACAATAATTTGCAAGTTTTTGAATATCTGCTTTGATACAAAGTAAATAACGTACTAGGTTGCATACACTCCACGATTCCATTCAGGACAATCAAATTGAAGATTAGTTTGTACAGATACTATATAAATAAGTTTGAGCATTTGTTTGAACTGTGTTTGAATATATTATTAGTTTTTCAAGCATAAATCAAACCTATGTTTTAACCTAGTTTCTGAAACTATGGTAAAATTATAAGTTCAAATATGAAGTTGTGAAGTTCAAATCTTTATTCAAAACTATCTTTCAAACATTTGTTTGAGCCTCTATTTTAAACGTTTAGTCCAAATCTAATGGCCAACACCTAACTTTTAACATTGTTCAAACAAAATATTTAGATTCAAGACTTATTCAAACCTCAACCCATCATTCGAAGGTTATTTTTGAACCCGTGATTCTAACCTATTGTCAAATATATGGTTCAAACAAAGCTCGCAAATTCAACCCATTCATTCTCGTGACTATTATAACCAAAGAGGAGAGTTGGAGTCACTGAGGTGCGGGGATGCATTATAATTTAAGTAAAAAAATTTAAAATGTAAATTAAAATAAGAGTTTGTTTGGTGTAGTGGCTGTAAAACTGCTACTCAAAAAACTGCGGCAACATTTTTTTTTTTTTTTTTTTTGAAAAACTCAGACCGTAGTTTTTTGACACCCACAGCAGTTAGCCAAATCTGGTGTGAAAAACCAGCTTTTAGCTATAGTTTTTTAAGAACACAAGCAAAACGAGTTTTGTCAAAAACCAAAAAACAGTGGTGTAGCACCGGACCGCCGCCCCAAATGCACCCTAAGAGATGCTTGCGAAAGGCTTAAGAAAAAAAAGATAGAAAATGCCCAATGAATAGAGGGTGAAATGCTTGGAACATAACAGTTCAGTTTTCATCCCAAAAGAGCTTTAGGAGATATTTCTCCGACTAAAAACAATGGAAAGATATGTTAAAATACCCCTATTAGGCAATTATAGAGTATATAAATTCAAATTTTACTTGATTAAATAAAATATATTAATTTAAAACTAAATTCATATTAATATTTAATATTAGCTGATTAAAAGATATTTTAATCTAAATAAATTAATATAATTTGTGATTTAACTTGGTAAATTGAAGTTATTCTAGTTAATTAATTTTATAAATTATTAAACAATGATTAAATATGACATTAATTTATATTAATTACAAGTTAATTAATGTAAATAAAACTAATAAAATTTTATTAATTAACATTATTAATATTTGCCAATCCTTGGAAATTATCTTTTTTTTTGTGGCCAAGTTATTACTAATATATATATATATATATTAATTAGAAAATTAAACAAACTTTATATTAAATATTAGTTAATTAAAAATACAAACTTAAATAGATTATTTTTTATTTAATTTTCCTAAATATAAGTATTTCTAAACATCTGAGTAATTAATAATTAATCATTAATCAATATATTTAATTACATTCATTATGATTTTATTAGTCTTGTTGAGATTGATATAGACTGAATAATTATAATTACCTTCCTTAATTGATGTTGTCGCCAAGCCAGCGGCCATCAGAATCCGATAACCGCCTCTTGGAGGGCCCCTCTGTCATGAACCGGTAGCAATGGAAGAAATGCGAATCATTTGGCCCTGTCTGGCAAAGGATTTGGAGCATGATTCAATCAGGGTTGAAGTTAAATCATGCCTGACAACTAATTTGAACAGGTTAAATCCTGGGATTTACTAAATCCGGATTTCGCAAATTTTCGGCGAAAATCCCGGATTTAGTAAATCAGGCTGACCTTAATCAATAATTTCGGATAGTATCGGAGCGGAAGGAGTAGACAGATTTGAGTCTCTGTGGTCTCTGTACGCCGCCGCGATCCCGTCGTTGCCGGCCGAAAGCGGGAGAGGGGAAGGTACAGAGACGAGGGCTTCGAGCAGAGACCGATGGACTTTTGGGCCAAACCGGTGCCGCCTGAGAGGGTTTGTTAAGTTTGTGGTTTTAATTTAATGGTTTTTAAGTTTATTTTATACTTAATTGATTATTGATTAATAATTAATAGTTAATTAATATACAATCAGATTAGTTACAATAATATAATTTTATATGTAATTATTTAATAATTAATTGAAAAAAATTAATATATGTTAAAATTTAATTTATTTAATAAAATTCTATGTAACTATTAATTAATATATTTAATAACAAAATAATTATTAATATATAAATGTTAAACTATTGCTTAATAAATAATTACTTATTTATTTTTTATTGCCGGTTAATTAATTTAGTGAATAATTTGATTATTAATGGCATGATTAAAAATGAATTTAAAATTGAGAAATTTAATCATTAATTTTTGTTATAGTGATAAAATAATCAAAACTTAATTTTGTTTCTACTTTGTTAACTTGGTAGTTTTTTAAATTGATTCATCATCAACAAATATCCGTTAGTCGGCATGAATCTCGAGACATGGCGCGAATTTCGAGAAAATTATGTGAGCAATGAACATTTAAACTTCAATGAAAAGTCATTTGAAATAATGATTTTAGCAAACTTATATTCAAACTAACTTGCTCGACAAGACCGACCATACAATAGCAAAAATTGTATAATCCCAGACATATGGCCAGTTCAAGTCACTAAACTATTTTTAAAAGCTTTCAACACATAATTAAAAAGTCAAATGTATTTTGAATTTGACATGCTAATAGTCAAATCGAGCATCTCGGTGAGAAGAATCTAATGGGCATAAAATAACTCAACTCTGACATCATTAAAACACTCAATTTTTTATTAAACATTATTTGATCGAAGTGATTTCTTCATGTTGTCTAATCAAGAGTGATTTGGACTCATTTATTATTTGCAATATGGACTCTATAAATAAATCACTACCACCTTATTGAGGAGGGGTCTTAAGCAATAGAGAGGCCTGAACCTCGAGAAGAGGGAGTTGAAGCCCAATATTTTGCAATAATGTTACAACCTACATCTCTCACTTAAGCAACTATCAACCACCGTTGCTCTTCTACTCCTGCAACTGTCAACCACTATAGACCATTGTGGCATGTTTCTGCAACTGTCAACTACCGCACGACTACCGCCAGCCTCCTACACATGTAGCCACCAACCACCATTGGCTTCACGCTTCTGCTTCTGCAAGTCAACTCTAGTCCCCGTTGTTGGCTACCATCAACCATCATTTACCATCGTGTGCTCCTTGTAACGAAGTTTCTTGTAAAGTCGCAATGTGCACAATAAAATCTCGATGTACATTACAAAGTAACTACGTATCTCACTTATAGTGTAGAAGGTGCAATAATACATCCCGAAGATGATGACTTTCTCCTGACTCTTAAAGCTCGCTCCATGCAACTCCCGACTCCAGCTCACACTGCCTACAAATGTCATCTAAGTTCATCGCCACAACCTATGCAACTAACTATCACCTGTGTGGTGTGCAAATCATGCAGCTTCCGACTCCTATCATTGTCGCCAATAGATATCATCGTTGTTAGCTGGGGCTGTCAAAAAAGCTCATTGGTTACGAACAACCCTTGTTCGGCTCGCTAAGTAGCTTTTGTTCGATTCATTCATTAAGCAAATAAGCACATTTTTTTAGCTTGATATATAAAAGAGACGAACACGTACAAAGACTTGTTCATTCGTGTTCGGCTCGATTTGACTCAAATTAATTAAATAATAATAAAAATATTAGTATAATATTTATGTATTAAAATTTTACATTATATTTAAATAATTATTATATTTTAATAAATTTAGGTTAGGATAAAAATAAAATTCTCATATTGAATTATATAAATACATAAGAATTAGTTACTGAAGTGTAAGAAAATTTTATAAATAAATTTTGGTGAAGCCCTCCCTCCGCACCCCAAAGGTTGCCAAAATGCAAAAAATCGCTTCCCAATTCCCAACCATCTTGCCACTCCTCTTTGGTCCCACTCCCACCTTCGTAATGCTCACATCTCTGCTGCTTACTAACTAAGGCCCCCTTTGGGGCATCTTATAATCGTGGGCGGCGTTTTCAAAACTCAGTCGTCCCATTTGATTCATGCGTTCGGGCTGCATTTTGGGAAACATCGTATTTGACTTTTTAATAAATGCGGCTGTTGGATCGATCCCGCGGCCCGTGTTCATTTGCAATTTTTTTACCTCGCTTCCCTCGATCTCGCCTCTCTCGTGTCTCATCTGCCCTTGACCTCGCCCTAACATTGATCGCTCTTACTCTCGTCTCTCTTGCGTCGATCGCTCACGGTACTTTCTCTCGTGCTCTATTTCTCTCACGAATATGTTTCCCTTTCTCTTCTTCCTCCCCTCTACGATCTTCGGTAACTTTGGTTATTCCCATGGTAATTTTTTATGAAATGGATTTCTTCGTGTGATTTTTTTATTTCTTCCTGCAAATTTTGAGATTGGTTGTTTTACTAAAGACTGTATAAATAAATGAAATTGAGTTGTTGATTTGTCTGGAGCAATGTTAGGAGTGTTTTGGATGTAATTGCCTAAAATCTACATTCCATATTGTTTCTATTTTTCTTTGCTTGATCTAAAATCTGGCAAATGGCTCTTGGCTTGGTCTAAAATCTGGCAAATGGCTAGAAGAGCGTGCTTCATTTATAGATATACATGTAGTTAATCCTGTGATAATTTATGATGGAATGGCTTTGATTAGTTTACTTGCATTGTTTCAGATACATTGATGTGTTTGGCATATTCATTGCTCGTGCTTGCTTGGTGAATTATTATTTCATTTTGTGTGTTCAAATGAGCCTTTAAGCAACATTTGAGCATTTATTACATACTCTAGAGATTATTTCTTGTTCAATTTGATGTGAGAAGTGTGTTGAGTATGATGGCAGTTATGATGATTGTTATGTTATCTAGTGGTGGAGGTGGTGGCTTTGGGTGTCCGTGGATTTGAGTGTGTGTGGGTGGGTGGCTGTGTTGGTGGATATGAGTGACGTGCTTGTGAGGTGGTGGCTTTGGGTGTCCGTGGATTTGAGTGTGTGTGGGTGGGTGGCTGTGTTGGTGGATATGAGTGATGTGCTTGTTGGTGGCTTTGGGTGTGTGTTGTGTTGTGATTAAGCCTACAGGTTGGTGGTGGATGTCAGTTTGTGTGTGTTGATGGCACTGAAGGCTGTGGGTGTTTTGCTTGTTGGTGTCATGTGGAGTCTGTGTTGATGGCTGCGAGTGATGTGCTTGTTGGTGTCATGTGGAGGCTTTGTTGGATTGCATGTGATGTGCTTGTTGGTGGCTTTGGGTGTGTGTTGTGTTGGTCTCGGGTTTGTGGGTTTGGTGGTGGATGTGAGTGTGTGTGTTGGTGGCTCAGGAGGTTGTGTTGGTGGTTGTGGGCATTGTCGTCGTTGGTGGCATGTGGAGGTTGTGTTGGTGGTTGTGGGTGATGTGCTTTTTTGTGACTTCGGGTGTGTGCTGTGCTGGGTTTAGGTCTGTGAGAGGGTGGTGGATGTGAGTGTGTGTGTGTTAGTGGATTTAGAGGTTGTGTTGGTGACTGTGGGTGTGGAGCTTATCAGTGGTTGTGGCGGCTCTGTTGGTGGTTGTGGGTGTTGTAGCTTGTTGGTGGCGCGTGGAGGTTGTGTAGTGGCTTTGGGTGTGTGTTGTGTTGGGCTTGAGCCTATATGTTAGTGGTGGATGGTGTGTTTGAGGGTTATGATGGAGTTGTGATGGGAGGTGGTTTCTGTCTAGTTCGTGGCTGTCTTGGGACTGGGCTGTGG
Organism: Phalaenopsis equestris; assembly: GCF_001263595.1. Taxonomy (NCBI): domain Eukaryota; kingdom Viridiplantae; phylum Streptophyta; class Magnoliopsida; order Asparagales; family Orchidaceae; genus Phalaenopsis; species Phalaenopsis equestris. The sequence goes on from NW_018165280.1 coordinate 1,777,979, forward strand.
CTGTGTGGGGGTTATGATGAAGCTGTGATGGGGGTGGGTTGTGGCTGTGATGCGAGATGGTTTATGCCTTGTTGGTAGTTGGCTTGGGACTGGGCTATGGATTTTAAAATTAATATTATCAAATTTTAAATATAATTTTAATACTTTTTTCTTTTTTTTTTCAGTACACTTTACACTCATTGTTATATGAGGTATCTATCTTATTTTTAATTGTTTTGAAGTTGTTTTTTGTTTCTTATGTATCTAATATACTATTATAACAATTTTGTTGCAACGCCATTACTGCACAAAGGAATAATAGTCATTTATCACAATCAGCTGCAAATCAACTATTTTTGAACAGCACAAACCAAACAGCCAATAAGCTTATCCGGATCAGATGCTGATACTTAAGTTGTTACATGTAAGCAACGTGACTTGACTGAACATATAACTAAAGCAAGCTAAAATTTTTAGTAAAAATTTTCAGAAACCTCATATTTTGGGAAATTTTTAAAAGTTATAAATTATTATTTAAGATTTCTCATATTTTGATAAAAATTCCATAATAAAAAATATTTGAATGTAGGTTTAAATAGCTTAAATTTGTGCTAAATACGAGTAAATTTAAATTTAAATCAAATTGAACATTAACATAACTATTAATGAGGTTTCAAACACGAGCTCGTTTCAAACACATAAAATTTTGAACAAGCCAAACACGAACAAACTCCGAGCTCGCTCATGTTCGACTCGTGTACACCCATACTGCTTACTATTATGGCCTATGTGACCAGCTACTGCATAAATTATCCACAACTCGCGCAGCTCTCAACTCTCACCTTTATGACCTACATACAACATTACAACTCAAAAGACATAACTCGTGTAGCTCCTGACACTTCCTACCCTCTACCAATGAAATTTGTCATAATTCACCATTACGATCTACATGTCCAACAGTCAATTAGGTGTCTTACAATTAGTGTAGGTCTATACTACTTCTATGCATCCTACGGGTACCCTCAAAGTTCGTCATTGTAGCCTACATGACTAACTATTTTATACGCTTACAACTCATGCAACTCTCGACTTCTTACCCTGCAACATACAAACATTGTCATAGCTCGCCACTACAGCCTACATGAACAAATGTAACATAAGTAACTCACAACTCATGCTACTTCTAAGTCCTGCCCTTGTACCTTATGGACATCATCATAACTCATTGTTATAGCTTACATGACTCACAACCCCAACAACCTCCTATTATTGCAACCGTACTACAAATGTGGCCAGTGGACACCCTTGAATCAATCATTTACGGCCTACATAGCCAAGTACCACCGTGACATTTAACTACGATTTATGCGACAAGCTGGCGTTATAAGTTTCTGCAACATTCACGATGGACTAATGTCCCTATAATAATTGACTGCAGTCTCTACAACTTACTATCACCAGTAACTATATTCACTATAATAGAGCGCAACTATAATCAACGAACCATTATTATACATTTTTAATAATCTTCCTGTAACTGTATATTCTCTAATTAAGGAGAATAGTAGACCCATGGACTCACTATTCATAGTGGATCATTTCAACTGTGACAAACTACATGGGTTTTTCTTTTTTTCAGAGCTTTACATGTGAAAATCAAGGTGTATCTTTCTTTTTTACTTATCCTTTATTATATGAGTATGTGATGAAGTCTCGTACAATGCTAAAACACTAAATAATTGCTCTACCATTGCAGACCTTACGACACACATTATAAATCACATTAAAAGTTATCAAACATCAGAATTTATTGCATCTATTAAATTCATTGCTAAGCAGCTTTTTTTGGACTAAATCATTGTATGGTTTAGTAATTTTAAATTCATAAGATTTAATATATCCTATTAACTTAAATCCCAAAAGTAGTCAAAGAGCCCCCAAAGAGCCCTCAAACTTGATATGACTTACTAAATATGATATATTTGATTTTAATAAATTTTGAGAAGACCAAAATAGTAAGATCTTAATATTTAGGGAACATTTGTTATAAATTTTGTTTCTTTTTTTAAAAACAAATATAACACACACATACACATTCAAAAAATCAACATAATTAATTTATTTTTGAATATTTAAACACAATTTGTTCTTTTTTTAAACATGTCAAATGTATTTTATTTCAAGATAAAAATAAATAAAATTAAATAAAATTATAAAAAAATAAAAAAAAAGAAAATTATCCCAAAAAACCTATTCTTATTTGTTTTATAACCATAATTTCATGCAAAAAGATTTAAATACGATAAATTTATAAAAATATTAAATTTTAAAAAAAATATTAAATTTATCCAATAATGAATTTAAAATCAAACTTATCTAAATGACACACTTTAAAGTCTTTTTGTTGGAAAAAAAATGAAAATCCCCAAATGCTAAATTTCTTTAAGCTTTTTTTTTGTATATTTATAAATTGAACCAATAATCAAATAAGAGTAGAGAAAATTCATGTCAAATATGGTCACCCTCCCCCTCAACAAGCACTTATTTGGCCACTTTAATCCATGGAAAGTTCTTAAACTTATTTCATATAAATGAAATTGTTTAAGGTGAAATCCTTGAAAAGCTTAATCATTATTAGGAGTTTAACATATTGAATAGAAAAAAAAAAAAAAAACTATTTGAATTTCTACTAAATATATAATTTATCTATATTTTAATATTTTTTAAGCCACAAGTTACCTTACCAAATAATTAAATAGTAGGATTTACACACACCACTTTATTTTTATATATCTACATATCTAAATCTTATACTTCAATTTTCACATACAAGTCACATGACCTATGCATGAATATGTGTATTTCACAATTTAATTGTTTAAATAGTGATATTTTAGATGTGATATGAAATATCACAAGGACATTTATATAAAAAGTGAAATTTAGGTGTTAAACATTTAAATACTTAGGAAACATGTGGTTTTATAACCGTGGAAGAAGTTGATCATTATATCACTCTGACGGGTGAAACACAATAATTGACACATCGATAGATGAGGTTGGGAGGCCATCTCGACAGTTAACATGTCGTAATTGTGTTTTTGGCACTTTAACATGCATGTTGATCGATGAAGTTCATTTACTAGCACGCATATATAATTTATATAGTTGTATACGGCTAGGCTGTTGATTGTTGGTCGTTGAAGTTGAGCATTTAGATGTTCCTGGGAGACGACAATTGTGAGATTGACATGACAACTAACACATTAACAGGTGAGGCAGTTATATCACTGTTGTGGCGGAGAAATAATAATTGACACATGGGCAGGTGAGGCTGGGAGGCCATCTCGACAGTCAACATGTCGTAATTGTGTTTTTGGCCCTTTAACATGCACGTTGATCAATGAAGTTCATTTATTAGCACACATATAATTTACATAACTGAATGCACATTTTTTTTCTCTAATACGGACAAATCATGAACATATTAATTTTTCTAACTTTACTCTGTCAATCAACATATCTTATTTTTTACTTGGATCAAAGATTCAAAATTAATATATATTTATTTTTCATTTAAATGTAATTATAACCCTAAACTCTAAATTTTAATTTTACATTTATATCACACAAATCATTCATATCTCACTAATAATACCAATATTTTTATTTTTTAAAATTAAAACATACATTTTTATTTTTATGCACAGATAAGATAGCAAATATGTAAAAAAAAAAGCTTAGGTGTTACATTTGTAAATATATAAAAACTGAGCTGTCTTTATGTAAATCTTCCTTTTTTCTGGAGTGACTGAGCAGGCTTTTATCCGATGTCTCAGTTTTTGAAGCCGAGAAGGGCGGCGGATGCGGGAGTAGCGAAGAAAGTCAAGGATGTCGGCCGGAGGCATCCTCAAGGGAGTGGTTCTCATCTCCGGCAGCAACTCCGGTAACAGTACCGTAGGAGGATCTCTCAACCTCTTTGAGGACCCATCCACCGGTTTCACACACGTGAGGGGTAAGGTCACTGGCCTCTCCCCCGGCCTCCATGGTTTACACATTCACGCCTTCGGAGACACCACTAACGGCTGCAACTCGACGGGTTAGATCATATATCCCTTTTTCCCCCTAAATTTAGATAGTTGGTTTGAACAATCGCCGCGCCCTTCCGGAGAAGGTTTCTTATTTCATCGAGAATGGAGAAAATGTATGTTTCCGGTTTATAGGGTTTTTGGATTTGATTATCGGATTTGAGTTTTGATCATCTGCTCTGAACTCTTCACCTTACGTTATGTTAGTGATGCTTGATGCCGATTACAGACCCTTTTGCTATTCGGTCATGAGATCTTCCTCTGTTTTGTAATATCTTCAACGTCAATGAATGTTTACCTGAGTCTATGTGTCACTAGTTCAGTGTAAATCTTACAATAAGAACCTTCCGACGGATCAATACCTCCTAGAAATTGTGCAAATAAAATAAATTAAAATAAAAAACCAAAATATATTCTTTAACCGCAATGGATTTGCTGAAATTTTCAAAACCAGGGCGCTTGTCTAAAACAATACTAATCATCATCTTTATATTTATCCGCCACCATCCAACCCGGAGATTGGAATTAACCAATATGGGTACATACTGTTGGATTGTGGAAATTAAAATTTTCTATATTCATTTTCTACAATTAAATCTAACAAGTAAAAGAACCACTATAGAAAAGAGATTAAATTAAAACACTTATAAATTTAGTGTAGGTCAGGATGTCCGCATCTTCTATAAACATATTTTTCTTGTATTGTTGATCTTTTAATTAATTAAATAAATCTAAAATTTTAGTTTAAAACAACAATGAACTAAAACTTTAGTGGTATTTATACTCCTAAGCTATAATAATATAACAAAAGTTGAATAATATACATGCTAATCAAATACTATAAATCAATATAAAAGAATCAGACAATATGATTGATCACAATTGTTCATAACATTCAATGCCTTTTATCGTCCCAACTATTTGGATATGATTGTTTACAATAGTTCATAGCATTCAATGGGTTTTACCATCTCAACTACTTGGAGTGTCTAAAAAAATATTAATTGATTTAAAATAAACAACTCGCGGTTTGTTCAATTTTATTCCTCTCTAATTTCAATTTTGAATTCATATTTTTTTAAATGCTTAAATTTAACAAATCGTTATGATTTTTTTTGGGCCTATGATTAACAATCATAGCTGCAAAGTAATAATTGCACCAACCGTTTAAATAATTTCAATCTCTCAGGGAACGGTTTTTCTAGTTTAGGCAGACAAAATTTCTGTGAATTGCAGTTAACCAACCTATTGCTTATTGCCTAAGATCCATCATGTTGGAGCTTACATTACTTATTGCCTTAGGAAAAAAATATTCTGAAAATTATAAAGAAGATTGAACATGCCTAATTTTTCAGAGTTAATATAAGTTTGATTAATAATTCAACATTTCCATTCTATTGCAGATCCACAATTCACTATTACATTTTCTTATTGTTATTCTAGGACTGTTTTACTTGAGCTTTTCTAGTTCATTTATATCTCCTTGGATGCTTTCTGATGCTGGTATCACTGTGGACTTGTATCTTTTATTTTGTTAATTTGCTCGAACTATTTGATAACCATTATTTTTATTCTGCCCTTAACTCACTTTTGCTGAGATAAATTTATGGGGCATTTACATACACACCACAAAATTCTCATGTATTTACATATCTAACAGGTAAATATTCATATTTACAAGCATACCTCTCAACTCATTAACATCACATCAAAAATATCTCCATCACTTGTTTTTAAAAGTGAAGCACATATTTTCATTCACATGTTTATGATATCAAGGCATTATAAGTATAAATATTAAGCCTTGGGTGTTAGAAATGTCAATACATAAGATTGTGTGGTCTGTAAATTTTCCCTAAATTTAATGTTATATGCTCTAGGTTTTAATTTTGCTGTCACATTTCGCTGATTCATTTGTTTTCTTTTATGCCCTTTCTGTCCGCATCGAAGTTTGGCTACAACATCTGCTTTCAATGCTAGTATGAACTATATGAAAAGCGATAAACAAATTTTTCTTTTCCTTGTTCTTCTCATTTGGTCTTGCTAACCCTAACCTAATACCAGAAAGCCTTTTTCACGTAGTAACTGCTAACCATTCCAAAGCATACTCTCCCTTTAAAGACAGGCAATTTTGGTCGATTTTTATTCGACATGGTGCAAATCACTTATAAGTGAAGAACCACACTTTTGGTAATGTGGGTGTATCTTCCTTATCTTTATCGAAATCATAAAATTTTTGTTTTCATAGATTCATAGGTCAATCTAGTAATACTTTCATGCAAATGGCTGATTCCAATCCTCAAATTACTTATAATTCTCAAATCCTCACGAAACCATTTATTTAATTTGGGTGTATCTATCACATTAATTATCAAAATTACATGATTTTTATTTGTTGGATTTGTTTCAGAATTCTCTACAAATTTCATGATTATTATTTGTTTGATTTTGAGACGATGAAGTGCAAATCACCCATAATTTTTTTTGGTTTGGCTGGATATTACATGAGGTTCTTCAAAAGTTTTTCACGGAAAATCATTTCATTATTCAAGTCGATGAGAAAAGATATCGATTATGAGTGGACAGAAGAATACAAGCACAGTTTTCAAGATTTGAAGAAATATTTGACTACTGCTTTAGTACTAGTTATATGAAAAATACAAGCACATTTTTCAAGATTTAAGGAAATACTTGACTATTGCTCTAGTACTAGCTATCCATCATGAACACAATGATTCCAAATTTACAGTGGCACATCATTGCGATGCTTGGGATGCATTTTAATGCAAAATAGAGGGTTAATAACTTGTGCTTCCAGAAAGTTGGAGCCACATGAGAGGAATTTTTCCCCAGTCCGTTTTATATTTTTATTTTAATCATTGTGCCAACCAATCGTTTGTCTTCCCATTCAAAGTCCCCTAATGCCTTGTAGCAAATCCAATGTTTATTTCATACTAAGGCAATCTTTACTTATTTGTTATCTTAATTTGATAATCTTAGTTTTATAGTATATCTAACTTTGCTCTTTTTTCATCTCAATTGGATTAAGCTATAGTTTCTCTTGCATGTGACATCTTAGCCAACTTTGCCTATTTTTTCACAACATATACATCAAGTTGTGGTACTTCACTTTGGCGTGACATTCTAACAAAGCTTTCCTCTCATGACTATTGGGTTAGGTCATGATGCATCAACCCTAATGAACTCTCTAGTTCTCTCATAAATTTGCCTCGGAGTGTTCCGATTGAGGTTATATACATACACATATATACATACACATATATATATCTGTGTGTGTGTGTGTGTATGTATATATAGACATCATAACTTTCTTGATCACTACACTAGTGCGTCTCCCATGCTTCCTGATAGAATAAGCTCTTTTTGATGTGCTCTGTTGCATTCTTGTAATCATTTATCTCTAAGTTACAATCTTGTTAAGGCCATTACTTTTACTCTCCATGTTACTTAAGATGCACCTTTGTTTCAAACAAGGAATGAAAACACAATTTTTATTAACCTGTAATAAGAAATCTTACCAATTAATTTTTTCTGATTTCTGATATCTTTATTTTTTCCTTTTTACAAAAAATATTATGATAAAACATTGCTTCAAATGTTTCATATTATTGCTTTTAGGTGGAAACTTCTAATGTGATTTTAGGATAATTTGTTTTTTGTCTGACATCACATTTTTTTTTTTCTGTTTGGTGCCAGGCCCTCATTTTAATCCATATAATAAGCTTCATGGAGCTCCAGATGATGTGGAACGGCATGCTGGCGACCTGGGAAATGTTTCAGCTGACGAGCATGGTTTGTCCGTAACTTTTGTTTTTTATTTGTTGATACTTTTCTCCTAATTGCTATACTTATCTTGATATGTTCATCACAGGGGTTGCTAACGTATGGTTAAAGGATTTACAGGTTTAGAGATCATGTTATTATTATCTGTTTCTCATTCTTCATTCCTTAAGATTTTTAGTATACAGCTTATAACACTCTCTCTCACTCTCTAAAGATTCCGCTAAGCGGACCAAATTCTATACTGGGAAGGGCTCTGGTGGTTCATGCTGATCCGGATGATCTGGGAAGGGGTATGAATACTTATCATTTTATTACTCATTTTGCCTTTTTAATTTTTCATTCATTTCAATTATATGATATGCATTTATTTTTCTCTCAAAGCTTTTTAGTCAATTAATAAGAGTCCTGTTTTTTAGTTTGGGCATTAACAGCATACCACCCAATTCTTATATATTTACATATCTAACAACTATACTGTTTCTACATTTATATCACCCAAATTTCATATCATATACAAATAAAGACTATTTTAACTTAGTTTTAAAAAGCGAAATACACCTTTTTGTGCATCGGTAGGGTGGCATATATGTAAATACATAAGAATTTTGTGGTATGTATATAAACCCCCAAATTTTTTAACTAAGCGATAAACTGTCTTCAATGATTAATAATTCTCATATTTATAGATAAAAAAATTGTTAAGAAACCAGCAACTTTACTAATTTTAGCTACAGCAGTCCTAATAAAATAATTAAATCTAAAAAATACATATAACTATTAAAAAATAAAAATTCAGTATTTATGTTTATATGGAAGAGGTATATATTTACTATATTGGGCTGCATGTATGCCTTGTTAAAGGATATATAATGTTATGACTTGGTAAAAAAATAAAAAAAGTTGTTGCGGTGGCATGCTTATTCCAACCTCTAGAGGTTTATGAATTCTCTGGAGTCAACTAATTCTTGAGCTGATGCAATTCGTATGGAAATCAATTTATAATCCATAAATTTGTATTCGTTTGCTTGTAGGGCTAAAACGATTCATAACTTTGTGATTTTCTTACAAACCTATTTATATGCTCATACCATCTCGTGCATTTTTTTTTTTTTTTTTGGAAGATTTACGTACATACCACTCAATAGTCAATTCTTATGTATTTACATATCTAACACCTAAAATTCAATTTTTACATGTATGAAAAGGTGTATTTCACTTTTCAAAGTTAAAATAGTGGTATTTTTATGTGATACGAAATATTTGGGTGGTATTAATGCAAAAAAGTAAAGTTTTGGTATTAGATATGTAAATACAATGGAATTAGGTGATAGTATGCATGTAAAGGCCCCCTCTTTTTTTATGGGAACGACAAGTTTATTTGAAATGCTTAGAGTAGCTAGAGTTTAACAAAATTATTCAATATGTTTCCAAGGACTCTTTTTAAAACTACATTCTAGGTTGAAGCCTTGTCTAGAAATTTTTTAGCTTAATCATTAAGGTAAGCAAATTCTATGTGGAATAAAGTAAAAAAAAAAAATTAAAGAAGTGGCAAAAATTGCACTTGGAGAATCAAAAGAAAAAGTTTTTATAAATAAAAATAGTTGGTGATGGAATAATAATGTGCAAGAAAAGATAAAATATAGAAGATATGCTATAAAAATTGGTTTAAATGCAAAATTGTAGAACTGTGAAAAATATCAAACGACCCGTAAGAAGTCTAAGAAGACAATCCGTGACGCTAAAAATTCTGCTTTTAGTGACCTTTATAATATATTAGATAGTAAGGAGGTGAAAAATATATGTATAAACTAGCCAAACAAAGAGAAAAGAAAAATAAAGATTTAACTCAAGTAAAGTGTATTAAAGATTAAAATCAAAAAGTGCTTTTCTTAGAAAATGATATTCAAAATAGGTGAGTGAGTTATTTTGATAAACTTTTTAATGAAGTTTTAGAAAATGCAATCTACCTTAGTGCTCTTAATATCGTTAATAATAATAAAATATTTCATTTTTATCGTCACATTAGTAAAAATTAAGTTAAGGAGGCTTTGAAGAAAACCAATGGTGGTAAGGTTGTATGAACTGATGATATCCCAATTGAAGTATGAAATATTTAGGGAATTTGGGAGTTTGTTGGCTTACTAAACCCTCTAATATTATTTTAAAAATTAAAAAGATGCCTGAGGAGTGTTTTAGTCATCATTTTTAAGAATAAATGAGATGCACAAGAGTGTGTCAATTAAGAGGAATTAAGTTGACGTGTCATACTTTAAAATTATGGGAGAGGGTAGTTGAACATAGTTTAAGACGGTATTATAATGATTTCTCTTAATCAATTTGGATTTATGTTAAGCAGGTCTACTGTGGAAGCTATACACTTATTGAGAGGTTTGATGGAGAAGTTCAGAGATAATAAGAAGGATCTACATATGTTTTTTATTGATTTAGAAAAAGCTTATGATAAGGTTCCAAGAGATATCATTTGGAGAGTTCTTGAGAAAAAAAGTGTTGATATGACTTATATTCAAGTTATTAAAGATATGTATACAAGAACTGTTACTTGTGTTCGAACAAAAGAAGGATTAGCCAAATATTTTCCTATTTCTCTTGGCTCACATCAGGGATCGGCTTTAAGCTCATATCTTTTTGCTTTAGTTATGGATGGTCTTACTGGACACTTACAGGAGGATGTACCTTGGTGTATGATTTTTGTTGATGATATCCTTCTTATGGATAAGACGAGAAAAAAAGTTGAGGAAAAACTTGAATTATGGAGGTCTACCTTGGAGTCTAAAGGCCTTCATTAAGTAGAACTAAAATTGAATACATGGAATGTAATTTTAGGAGTAGTAGCTCTAGTGACATAAATGTAAATTTGGGTGATCAAATTATTAAAAGATGTGAACGTTTTAGATATCTCGGGTCTATTGTTCAAAGTGATGGTGATATTGATAGGGATGTTATTAGTAGAATTCAAGTTGGTTGGTTGAGGTGGAGGAATGCTTCAGACCTATTGTGTAGAAAAGTACCGCTTAGACTGAAGGGAAAATTTTATAAGATGGTGGTGAGACCTGCAATGCTCTATGGCGTTGAGTGTTGGCCTTTAAAAGAGAAGCATAAAACTAAGTTAAGTGTTGCCGAGATGAGAATGATTAGATGGATGAGTGACTTTACACTTGGAGACAAAATACAAAATGAATATACCTGTGATAGGGTTGGCGTAGCTCTAGTGGCGGACAAAATTAGAGAGAGTCGTCTTAGATGGTTTGGTCGCATTAAATGTGCGTTTGTGCTTATTTTGGATAGCCTTGATCTATAATAAAAGAAATTTTGGCCGTTTCCAACCTTCTAGAACTCCATTGGCTCTTCTCTATATCCATCTAAGTTCATAACATAAGCAAGATCAGCACTTGACCTATTGGCATTGCAGGATCACTAGGTTACTTAATATCCTCCACCCTCCACAAATGATAGAAATGGAGAAAACATAATCTTTAGCAAGAACCAAGTAACGTGAAAAGCAACAATACAGAACATCTAATAAACATTGAAGATGAGATGTTCAATTGCAGCTTTAACAATCAAGGCATCTAAGCATAAATGCGAGTTTTGTTTAATTTCAAGTTTTGCAATACATAATTGTACAATTTATGATATACTTCCTACCAACAGTTCAGTCTCCACCTTAATGAATGGTCCTACATTTTTTTTTTCTTTTCTTTTCTTTGGCATGTAAAATGATGTAATATGTATAATTTATCATTGGATGATCCTATTACAAGAGTACATGTTTTAGATTCATCTTTTGTTGAGAAAGGCATAAGTAGGTCTAGGATGACTTTGGCATATTGTATAAAAAATGATCTTAATTTATTAGAATTAAATGAAAATATAAATATGATAAAATATGATACTAAATAGGGCGCAATGGAGAAAAAGGATTCATGTAGCCGGCCCCACTTAGTGAGATAAAGGTTTTGTTGTTGTTGTTGTTGTATTAACGTAAGCAAAGCTGTAATATAGAATGAAGCGCATTGGCTTTACTTTTTCACCTTTTGATTTTTCTTATTCGCGTTCCCAAATTCAAGAAGATGATGGTCTAGATGTCACTTTTATGGTTAACTGATTAAACTTCTATTAGGTTGTGGGGCCAAATTTTTTCTTCCAATCTTAATTAGGGTCTATTTGGGATGGTTGAAGCTTTTCGTAAAGATGATTGTATAATTATGGCAGGGAAAGCAATTTTTCAAACTGATGTGGTAGAACATATAAGTATTAATTTTTTTCAAAATGTCCGACAATAATTTTTATAGCCCCGCTTTTTAATAGATCTGATCACAAAAAGAAGCATCTTATCATAAAAATTTCTCAGAAGCAGCACAAAAAGTTGTTTCTCAAACAAAATTATAGTGAGCGTTCAGTGCTCAAAGCAAGCAGCAAGTTGTCCCAAATGGATTTTAGTCACGTGTTAACATTCAAAATCATGCTGAAATTTGCAATCGTGACAGAGGGATGTAGCCTTCAATGCTGTGAATAGGGTAAAATTTTATATTTTTGTGTTGATTTTATTTTTTATTTATCGATTCCTTTTTTCACACTTGGTCTTTGAATTAGGTTTCTACTTTTAAAACCTTCCAGAATCTTCATGATATCAAATGAGAATATCCAAGCTGTTTGATGTAATGTCTTTGCAAGAATTAACTGTGGCTATCTGTGGCTGTTATCATACAACCAAAATAAGTCACATATTGAAGACCATATTCTCTAAGCTCATCAATTTATGAATTTTTTCCTCTATTTCTGCAAATAACATATCTTTTATGATGATTTTAAATATATCGACCTATAGGTGGTCATGAACTTAGCAAAAGCACAGGGAATGCAGGGGCTCGAATTGGCTGTGGTAATTTCTCTTTGCATTCTCTCTACACTATTTTTTTAGCCTAGTGTTAATTATTGCATCAGTACGCTTTCGTTTTGCAGGTATAATTGGCCTTCAGTCAGCTGTTTAATCAGCGTCCACACACACATATATGTCGCACGCACGCATGCACTCGCGCGCACATATATCATGTTTTAAATAAGTCAATTTGTGCTAAATCTAAGCTGAGTATACAGAACTTTGAAGCTGCAATATACTATGGAAATAGGGGGTCAGTATACCTGCTGTCACTTAAAACCATGACTACTGTAAATTTAACAAAAAATCTACTATTATTTACATATATAGTACTCAAAATATTAGATAAAATCAATATTTACATACATAACACATTCAAGTCTTATGTATTTACATATCTAACACCTAAATGTGAATTTTTACATATAAACCACCTAACCCACGCACTAAATGTTGTATCTCACTTTTATGTGATATAAAATATTTGGATGGTGTAAATGTAAAAAAAACAAAGTTTACCTATTAGATATGTAAATAGATAGAAAATGAGTGGTATTTATGTGAATTCCCCAGCTCGTGCTGCACTAACGTCGCCGTGACATCAATTTTCCAGGACAATCTCTCTTTCTAGTCTAGATTAAAAAGTAGTAAAATGTCAAAATTATCCGTTGAGATTATTTCAGCACATATTAAAAAATCTCCGAATTAAATTGATATTTTTATAAAATATACGATTTACATGCAACAAACTTAACTAGGTAGTTATCAATAACAAATAGTTACAATGAGAAGAAAACAAGGGTCATCCATTTTATGAGCATGCAACAAATATATATCAATAACAAATGATAACTTTGCATACCCCTAAAGAAATTGTTGGATTCAAATCTCTCTCTCCTTTCTCTCTCCTTTAAGACATAATTCCATATATCTAAAATAATTTTGAAATAATCCCAACAGAAAAGAAAAGCCCTTCCGCACAAACTTAGTGAAGGGCAAGCTATCATGCTGGACTTTGAATTGCTGCTGGAACTTGATTGAGGCTGATAGCTTCAAAAACAAGCAGCTTCAACGCCATATATGTATATCCAAAACCACTATGAACCTAGAAAAATGGACAACCTCTGAGGTTCATCTGAAAAACAATTCGTTGCGACATTAATCTAACAATACACCAAATCAGAATGTTTTATCATCCGGGCCAAAATTAGTAGCCAAATGAGCATAAACAAAGAAATTTTTGCAAGATTTACTCGCCTACCACTCAATTCCTAGGTATTTACATATCTAACAACAAAATTTCAATTTTTACATGCATACCACCTTACCTATGCATAAAGAGTTGTATTTTACTTTTAAAGTTAAAATGATGGTATTTTTGATGAGGTATGAAAGGTTTGGATGGCATAAATGTAAAAAAAAATAAAAAATTTAGGTGTTAGATATGTAAATACATGAGAATTTGGTGGTATGTATGTAAGTGCCCAAATCTTTCACGTTACATAAAAAAAATATCATCATTTTAACTTTTTAAAATTAGAAATTAACCTTTTCATGCATATAGATAAGGTGGATGTATGTAAAACTTAAAGTTTAGGTTTTATATATTTTAAGTCTGCGTAAGAAACGTCTCAAAAACAGCATACGCGACATACCCAAACACAAGATGTTTGGCCAACGAGTGTCAATAACATAAAACACAAAGAGATCATGCCAGCATGCATAATGAAGACAGAGACAAGTGATGCAGCTTACCAACTCATGCAAAGGAACTCAAAAGAATTCATTTACACATCAAATTCTATCAATTAATTCAATACCTTTCTTCCTTTATATATACAATTGATAAATAATATAAAGGAAATCAGCGAGCATGCAGGAACAAATGAGAACGGTAATTGAAGTTGCAAATAAAATTTCAATTATGCCAAATTTGAAATAAACAAAGAGCAAACAAAGTTGAAAATAATGCCCAGAAGATAACATTAGTTCAATTATGCCAACTTAGATAGCTGCATCAGAAAGAATCAAACATGCAAATTGCACAGACAAAGCTGAAAATTAGAAAGGGAAATTTTATTCATTCAACATTGTTCGGTTATATGCCTCTGAATATAATATTCATAGGCTAGTAGATATGATCAAATCAATTCGATTAGAAATTAATCCTGGAAAGATAACATTAATTCAGCTACTTAAGTTTAAATAACAAATTCTTATCCCACACAAGTGATCATCTCAATCCTGAAAAGGCACCTATTATTAGTTCTGAAACCAGCAGATACCATATTCATCCAAATCAAAATAACCGGTTGTGAAAATTAGCCTAAACTAAACAGAACTCAAACCATGCCAAACCACATGAACTAATATGATGTTAGGAAATAAAAAATAACTCTCTCTGCTCTCTCTCTCAGCTGCATCATCTGTTGCTGGTTTAAATTAAAAATTATAAAATAAAACGAAACAAATAACTAAAAGCAAATGAAAAAAACTGCGCTCGAGTCATTGTTTGACATGATACTTTGTTGAGAATATACATGAGGATATCCATTTGAAAGACCTAATATTGCATGGTTAACAACAGTTATTTTGTTAAAGAATAAAAGTTACAGTGCAATGTAATTCCAATGAGTATGGATGGAGGAGACAAACAAAATCTAAAAGAACAAAATTAATATACATTTTTATGGCGGAGCTTCAAATTATTCGGTTAAATCGTGGGCCATGTCATTATAGGACATCGAAAAAAGTTAGCCTAAATAATCTTATTCTTGCATTGTAGAGACTAGTACCAGGCTTCCTTTGGAAAACCTTTTAAACTGCTTTCAGTTTTAGTTGAAGCTGTTTTTTCATTTTAAAGTCTGTTTGAATTTAACACTCTCTCAGAAGTACTTCTTATAAAACATTGTTTTATAGTTACTTTAGATGTATCATTTCTACTTGTCTTTAAAAAGCAGCTTTTTATAAAACAGCTTTTAAGCAACAACAACAATAAGCCTTTATCCCAATGTGGGATCGGCTACATGGATCCTTTTTCTCCATTGTATCTTATTGAGTGTCATATTTTCATTTAATTCGAATAAATGAAGATCATGGTTTATATAATATGCCCTATTATTTTTAGGCCTACCTCTGCCTTTCTTAACATAAGTCGAATCTAGAGCAACTACTCTCCTAACCAGATTATCAAATAGTTGACATGTAATATAAAAAAACCATCTAAGATGACTCTCTCTAGCCTTATCCGCCACTGGAGCTACACCAAACCTTTCACGAATATATTTGTTTCGCATTTTGTCTCTAAGTGTCAAGCCATTCATTCACCTAAGCATTCTCATCTCAACAACATTTAACTTAGTTTTATGCTTCTCTTTTAAAGACCAACATTTTGCCCCATAAAGCATTGCAGGTCTCACCACCATCTTTTAAAATTTTCTTTTAAGTCTGAGCAGTACTTTTCTATCACACAATAAGCCTGCAGCATTCCTGAACTTCAACCAATCAACTTGATCTCTACTAATAAAATCATCATCAATTTGAGCAATACCCAAGACATCTAAAATGTTCACACCTTTCAATGATTTGATCCCCCATAGTTACAACTCTAGGAGTAGATCTACCACTATTAAAATTACATTCTATGCATTTAGTTTTAGATCAACTGAAACAAATGCCTTTAGACTTCAATGTAGACCTCCATAATTCAAGTTTTTTCTAAACTCTTTCTCCACAATCTTAGCCAGGAGAAGGATATCATTAGTAAAAAGCATAAACCAAGGTACATCCTCCTCTAGATGTCTAGTAAGAGTATCCATAACTAGAGCAAAAAGATAGGGTTTTAAAGCTGATCCTTGATGTAATCCAACTGAAATACGAAAATACTTGGCCAATCCTCCTTTTGTCAAACACAACTAACTGCTCTAGTATACATATCTTTAATGACTTGAATATGAATATAACTTGAATATAAGTCATATCAACACTTTTTTTTTCTAGATCTCTCCAAAGAACTTTTGTTGTAAACTTATCGTAAGCTTTTTCTAAATCAATAAAAATCATATGTAGAATCGCCTTTCTCTATGCCTCTCCATCAAACCTCTCAATAAATGTATAGCTTCCATGGTAGACTTACACAACATAAAGCCAAAATGATTATGAGAAATCTTTGTATCACGTCTTAAACTATATTCAATTACTCTCCCATACTTTTAATGTATGACATATTAACTTAATTTCTTTATAATTTGCATACTCTTGTGCATCCCCTTTATTTCTAAAAATTGAATCAAAATATTATTCCTTCACTCCTCAAAATTCTTAGTTTTTAAAATAATATGAAAGAGTTTAGTAAGCAATGAAACTTCCAAATCACCTAAATGTTTTCATACTTCAATTGGGAGATCAGCAGGTCCTACTGATTTTTCACCATTAATTTTCTATAAAGCCTCCTCAAATTCCTTTTTACTAATGCCACAATAAGAATATAAATTATTATTATTATTAACAATATTAGGATTAATAAGGTCAGTCATATTTTCAAGAGCTTCATTGAAAAGTTTATCAAAATATCCCACCCAACTATGTTGAATATCTTCCTTTTAGACTCCGTGTTTTGGATCGCGAGTTATGCATTGGAAGCATTAGTTTGAAGAAATAAGTAGTAGGAAAGACGCAAATAACATAGGAAGCAATTGGTAAAAAAAGCCATCACGACAACGGAGTTTCTTATTAATGCTTGGTTCTGTGAGGGGTTAATGCATCCAATCTTATTCATACAACGCAGTGATGCCGTTCTTATTATTTAGATTTTTCACCCACATACCACATTTAAGGACTGATGCAGACAATCCTTCCCCATTGGCATCCATTATAATAGTAAATAAATATCTAAAATAGGTTAACAATATATTTGTAAAGGAAAAAAAATCTTGTTTATTGATTAATGACTTGGGCTTATATAAATCACGTACATTCTAGCAGATAAGTCCCTAAACTTCTCTACATTTCCTATTACTCAATTGAACCCTAAAGTAGATACAATTCTCAACATTTTCCCTCAAGATGGGCAAAAGATATCCACCAGCACATCTTGTCACACAACTTAGATAGATCTAATGGGCTAAGACCCTTGGTAAGGCAGTCAACTGCTTGTTTTCCAGCAGCTACATGACTTATCTCCAGTAGTCCATTATTCAGCTTCTTCTTGACGAAGAACTTATCAATCTCCAAATTCTTGGTTCTGTCGTGTTGCACCAGGTTGTTCGTAATATTGATTGTTGACTTGTTATCACACCACAATTTCATTTGATCTCCTTGGTCTACCTTGAGCTCTACTAATAGAGCTCTCATCCATAATATCTCGACAACTCCTAAGGTGCTCTACACTCTACCTATGTAGTTAATCTCGTAACTAGCGATTACTTCTTGCTCTTCCAAGATACCAAATTGACCCCTACGAACATGCAGTGTCCTGATGTGAACCTCCTGTCATCAACACAACTAGTTCAATCGGAGCCATAGTAGCCCTCAATGCTTAAATGCACATTCTTCCTAAAGATCAACCCCTTCTCTGGTGCACTCCTCAAATACCTCAGATACATATATATTGTATCCATGTGGCCCTTCCTCGGATCATGCATGTAACGACTCACACCATGCTTACTGCAAATGATTTATCGGAAAGAGT
>NW_018165280.1:1796455-1801525 GCF_001263595.1 Phalaenopsis equestris
AAAGAGTGTGGCCCAAATAGATGAGACGACCTACAAACCTCTGGTCATTCTCACAATCAAATGACTCTCCTGCCTCTACGCTCAACTTTCTCTTCTATTCAATTAATGAAATTGTACGCTTGCATCCTAGCTGCCTGTCTCTGTGAGCAAGTCTAGCACATACTCCCTATGCAATAGAACAAGCCACATCAATCCCAAGCAAGTAGCTAAGTTGTTTGAGGTCCTTCACCTCAAACTTTTAGCCAAATATTGGCTTTAGCCGAGCAATCTCTCCCTCATCGTCACTAATGATAATCACATCATCCACATACACGACAAATATAGTAATGTGACCACCATGCCGTCAAAAGAATTATGTTTCGTCGACATTAATCTGTTGATAGCCCATGTCTGTCATTACTCTCCTGAACCTATCAAATCAAGCTCGAGGAGGCTGTTTCAAAATATACAGTGAATTCCTCAGTCTACATATTATGCCCATTGTTTGGTTTGTACCGAAGCATAGAGGAATCTCCATGTACACCTCCTCGAGCAGATCCCCATGAAAAAATATGTTCTTCACAACAAGGTGTAATCTTCATCCACAATTCACAGTAAGAGAAACGAGTGCCTTTACTGTGCTCATCTTCGCAATTTGTGCAAATATCTCATCATATTCGATGTTATACGTACAACTATACCCTTTCGCCCCCAACCATGCTTTATAGCGATCAATTTTTCTTTTTGAGGCATATTTCACTGTGAAAACCATTTGCACGCGACTGTTTTTTTCCCTGCTAGCAGTGACATGAGCTCGCATGTCCTATTCTTATCGAGAGCTCCAAGTTCCTCCGACATGTCAATTTTTCACTTTGGATCCTCCTTAGCTACCTGCCATCACTTGAGCATAGAAACATTATCCAAATATGCAATGAATGCTCAGTTTACATGTGATATGTTAGAGTATGAGACAAATCAAGCAATGCCACATGGAAAATCAAAATGATGAGGAGAATGACCTGCATTGTTGCTAGGGTCCTCATTAAAGTCATGGGAGTGGGAGGAGAAGGGAGATGAATCATATCAGCTATGTAATCTGATTTTGAGGTGTACCTTCACAGATCAGAATACCTTCATTGCTGCATTGTATTGAGTCTGAATCGGCCTGTGAGAGTCTTTAAAGCAGACAAAAATACCACTTTTATTTCTCATCAAATATAACCAAATAGCACAAAAAAATAATTCATGAAAGCTACAAAATATCTATAATCATTCATCGAAGTTGTAGATCAAAGTTCGCATACATCTGAATGCAACAACTCAAAAACACGAGTTCTTCTTACTAGAACTAACATAAGAGCTCCTGAAATTCTTACCAAACTCTCAAGCATCACCCATAAGTTTTTGTTCATTTGTGCCTTCATCCAAAGACAAATACAAATGACTTAATAAACTAAAAAAGGAGTCTCTGGTGTGTCTGTGATGTAGCAATAATACATTCTCCACACTCCTCTCAGCTCCTACTTCAGCATTCCCTGCTATGGATGTCAAGTTTGAGTCTATTACCTTTCTATCTAAGTACCAGAGTCCATTATGTGACATGTCGGTTCCAAGTCTTTGGCCAATTCCTTTCACTTGAACGATCACCTTAGGAATATCAAATGAAACATATTTTAGTTGGAGTATAATGACACACTATTGGATAAAATGTTCACTAAAAAGGAAGCAGCATGTAAAACATTGGACAAAGTCATAGAATCGATATACCTCACTCAACCTTATCAACCACAAGCTGTGTTATACCATCAACGATCAGAATACTCTCTGAAAGTGCTAGATGAGCATATGAAGAGAACTCACTAGTAGTACTTGTCATATGTCAAGGTGCTCGAAATCTACTATCCATTTTGATGATCTTGTGGTGGATATAAAGACAAGAGCATGTGTATCACAAGTATTTGACTGAGTGAGCATAAGTAGTAGCGTTAATCTTGGATGATAAGATAGATGCATATTTAGTATCATCACTTGCCACACTCTGCTTCCTCTTCAACATCTCCAGAAACTCATGATCCTTATCGGTAAAGACAAACCCCGTCTCTCCCTCGTCCCCTGTTATCATCATATTTGCCAGTAGCCAGCTCTTCCACTTCTTTGGGCTCTACAACTTGACTGACCTTTAGATTGTCCCCTTCCACCTCTCTCCTTAGGTGACTTTGGATAAGCCTTGCTCAGGTGTCTTCACTTCACAGTCTGTGGGTCTCCCCTTAGGCACCTGTCATACCTAAGCTAGCGGCAGCCAAAGTTGATTGTGCACCTGGAAGCCCACTTGGATCAGTGTAGCCTCACACAACTCTCCTCCCGCATCATTGCGAACATGGTCTCATCTAGTGAAAAGATCATTTCCTGCGCTAGGAGAACTAATCTCCTATGATCAAAGGTTTGGTTTAGATGAGCCATAAATTGTCGAATCAACATTTGTGAATGATCTCCCCCTTCTCTCATTTAGAGTAACCAAAACTCGATATAGGTGAGAAGTGATCAAGATCTTTCTACATCCACTCCTGTCTATGATGTACTCTTGAATTGATCTATAACTCTGTACCACATCCTATATGTCACGCTAAACCTAAAACACTCTCATGTGGTTCTCAATCTCATGTAGGTCCTTTTCAGCTTTGCCCAGGTGTCCTTCACCTTCCGGATGTCATCCACTAGTAAGTCAATCGATAGAACCATTGAGCAGAGAAACCAGGTGTAAAGTAAGGTGTGTCCAACCCTCCAATCATCCCCTTTAACATTGTTACCCTCTGGCTCAACTTGACTCCCGTCATATATACCTCTAATCTCTTACCTGCTAAAGCAGCATCAATCTGACATGACCAACTTAGATACATGATTGGTCCATCAAGCTTCAGATGCACAGGAGGGAGTTATAACTTTACCTGTGCGGAGCACGTGTTGAGGTAATAGCTTCTGTCGAGATACTAAATGAGCCCGATCAAAACCTTCAGAACCTCATAATCTATCTTCCCTGAAATCTCAAATTCTTTACATCCTGCACCATCTCCTTCTCCTGACATCCTTAATCATAAAGATCCAAATCAAGATCACACAAATCACACGTGACTTCCTTCCCATTCTCCTCTGATCAAAGGTTGTTCAGAAGAGCCATAAATTGTAGAATCAACATTTTTTAAATGATCTCCCCCTTCTCTCATCTGGGGTCACCATAACTCGATATAGGTGAGAAATGATCAAGATCTTTCTACAACCACTCATGTTTATGAAGTACTCTTGAATCGATCTATAACTCTGTACCAAGACTTATATGTCACGCTAAACCTAAAACGCTCATGTGGTTCTCAATGTCATATAGATCCTTTTCAACTTTGCCCAGGTGTCATTCACCTTCCGAATGTCATCCACTAGTAAGGCAATCAATAGAACCATTGAATCAAGAAACCAGGTGTCAAGTAAGGTGTGTGCAACCCTCCAATCATCCCCTTTAGCATTGTTACCCTCTGTCTCAGCCTTGACTCCCGTCATATATCCCTCTAATCTCTTACCTACTAAAGCAGCCTCAATCTGACGCGACCAACTCAGATACATGGTTGGCCCATCAAGCTTCCGATGCACAGGAGAGAGATATAACTTTACCTGTGTCGAAGCACGTGTTGAGGTAGTGACTTCTGTCGAGACACTAGATGAGCCCAATCAAGACCTTCAAACCTCGGAATCTATCTTCCCTGAAAGCTCAAATTCTTTACATCTTGCATCATCTCCTTCTCATGACATCCTTAATCATAAGGATCCAAATCAAAATCATACAAATCACACGTGACTTCCTTCCTATTCTTAGCCCGATCTCCTTCCTATTCTTAGCTTGATCTTGATCTACTTCACCATCAATATCAAGATTATATCCATATCACCACCCCTCGAAATAATGTGGGGTTTCAACCCAACACACGAGCCTCCTTCAACAGTTGGGTTTAGCAACGGTGTTGTAACTGCAGCGGGTATTATACCAACGCAACGGTTTGGCTCTCAAACCAAATAGATTTGTAAAGGAAAAAACCTTGTTTATTGATTAATGACTTAGGCTTATAAAGAGCCTTTATATTTTTTTCCCATAAGTCCCTAAACTACTGTATATAGAGCCTTGTTTATTGGTTAATGACTTAGGCTTATATAGAGCTTTTATATTATTCAATAGAACCCTAAGCTAGTTACAATTCTCAACAATAATCATCAGTAAATAAGATTTTATGCTTCTTACAAATGCATCAGTGTCTTTAAGTGGTTAAAAGACAGTCACTAGGGTTGGTTAATCTTCTTCATTATGAAACCAAAACAGATGCAAAAAATCAAAACTTCTCTACAATCAATGTCTCATACATGACTGGGTCAATATCTACCTGAATCAAATCATGCATTTAACTTTCATCATGAGGACCATGCGTCTTGTCCATGTTGGCCTTACTTTTGTCTCCTCGATTCAATCATTGTTACACCACAACCATCCATCGACTTGAATTAGGAACTTCTGATTAAGATAATATCTAAGTCATTTATGCGCATTGCATTTTCACTAAAATTAGCACATGCATTAGGCTCATTGAATATGAGTCCCCATTACAAACATTATCAATTTTCATACACGCATTCATAAAATCGATAAGTCATTCTTCATTTGATCGCAGAAGTATTGTCACGATCACAATATTTGGTTGATTATGAGCATCTCAACACGATCATGATCTTGTTCAATCGCGGTATCTCCCTGCAACCATGATCTTTATTTGATTGTGTGCATCTCTTCATGATCATGATCACCATTCTATCATGTGCATCTCATCGAAATCACGATCTTCATTCAATCAATTTGATTGGGTGAATTAGGCTCTATCCAATCGACTCAATTAAATCAATTTAAAAAAGTTGTGTAGGATAAATATATCATGACATAAAATTTATATATTTTATAATGATGTGTAGTTTATTGTTTTTATTAAATTATGAAATCAATGTATACATATACATATACATATACATATACATATACATATACATATACATATACATATA
>NW_018165280.1:1801574-1808982 GCF_001263595.1 Phalaenopsis equestris
ATATATATATATATATATATATATATATATATATATCCAAAATTCAAATCAATTTAAAAAACCAGTTGCCAATTGAAACGCAGCTTAGATTATTCGTTCAAGAGATGTCTTGCTTCATTTTTCAGAACTGTTTAAAATTATTGGCTCCTCCCTCACAAGGATTGTTGTGAAGTTGGCTATAGTCTGTCAATGGTACTAGAATTTAGTGTCACGTCCATATAGTTGAACCTTTTTGATAATTCAAACTTTGATCAACAGCCAAAAGCCTTCAATACCCACTGGATCTCCTCCAGATACACAATATCTCATCCAAGCCACTCATACGTTCTCCATATCCACTGGCCTAAAGTAATTTCTTGGTTACACGCAACTAAGTTGCGAGTTTAATTTACGTATGATTAGGTGGTTAAATGTCTTTCCTGATCCGAACCTGCTTGATTCCACATGATCAAGCTATAAGTCTCATATTCCAACTGTTTTGGCAGCCTTCTCTATCATATTGAGAAGGTTATGTGTCTCTTGATTATATGCGTTAAAGTTGTAAATCATAAATCCTTGAGTGTCTTTTATCACATATTGAGGAAACATCTAGAATATTATTCTATCCTATATATCTTCTTCACCATATGCAGAAGATATTTGACGTCCTGATTATTAGCGATTAAGCCATACATCCCACTACTTAAAAAAAAATCTTTACCATATTAAGGAGTAATTCAAAATTACTATGCCATCCTCCAACTATTTCATATCCCATTAAGAAGATAAAGGCTCATTTTTTGAAAATCTTATCTACAATATTGAGAACAAATTGAACCTCCATTCCTCTATTCGTATCTTCTCTAGAGTATTGAAGATATTTGGGTTTCTTTATTTCACACAAACAAGCTATCGGTCCTATTTTTCTGTAATGTCATCTTAATCTTATGGCAAAGATAGCTGGACATTTTTATTCCATACGATTAAGTTACAAGTCCCATCGAGAGTATCTTATTTATCGAATCGAGAAGGTACTTTTCTTCCTTACCCCTTTGGCCTCAGAGCCTAGGTAGTCTTGTCTAACTTGGAATGTACCATTAGACGAGCACTAAAAAATTCTAGTCTAGGCTTCTCCCACGCATAGCAATGGTATACATATGACCCACATATCATTCTAGGATTATGTTCAAACCCATGGTCTGTAAGATTCCCTAAGGTAACCCATGAACTACTTAAAACTCTCAAGTTTTCATATGACTAATAACAAGAAAGATACTGACAATCTGAAATAATAAAATTATGATATCTTGACCGAAGCCTTAACACTCTCTAGTAAGTTAGTTCCTATCTTTAATCATCTGCTCAACTGTCTTCAAAAACACTTTAGTTGTGAAGATTCCAATAACTCCACTTTTGTGCATACACCTAGCCGAGAGTACGAGTTTTTTTATCCCATACAATCAAATTGTAAGACCCTGCCAAAGGTTTTTCTTCCGCTGAATGGCAAAAATATCATTCAAATCATCCATTTGCCTTGGAGTTTAAAACCAATTATAGCCTAGAACTTTACCTTCACACTTATGAGGTCCCTTATGAGATGAACCATGAATTGCTGATAAGAATTCTGATCAAGTTGAGTTCACTATCTTCTTGGCCAAGTCTATTCTATGAAATTCTAGAACAACGAATCCATCTGATCCTGATTGTTTTGCCTTTTTCATGGCATTTGGGCAAGTGCCACCACATGCCATTGAATGTCCAATATTGAGCATCTCCTTTCAATTGATATGGAGAATTTAAGTCCATTGGTCGCATCTATTTAAGTGCCTTTGAGATTATTTTCATTGACTCCTAGGGCATTCTGCACCCTCATCCTCCATAGAGCCTCATATAGTCCATCTGATTTTGACCTGACCAAGCTTACAATACTTCTAGTTGAATTGAACTCAAATGTTAACTACTTAATCGAGAGTGTTTTGGATACGTCCAAATCCTTAATCTGTTGAAAAATCTCGACCCTCATAATTATAACAGACCTACTATAGAGCCACATTTCTTTTATAGAAAATTTATGGAATAGAAGCTCCTATAGGGTGTATTGTTTAGGATATAATCAACCCTCTATTGCAGCATCACAGACACCTTTTGAAGCTCACAGTGTAAGATTAAAGCAAATGTCTCCATCACATTCCAATGCCACTGCAAAAACTATAATGCATATCAAACATAATAAAGTTTAGAATCGAAACAATTGCAAGTGCAATGATAGTAAGTAATAGTATTTTAAGGGAATAGATATCCAAGTACTAAACTATTTCTATGTTGATTCCCAAAAGAAAGAAAAGGACAGCTACCCTTTCCATCCCCATATTTGATTCAAAAATTCATTATGATGTGTATTTACGTGTTTCTGGATAGAAAATAAAAGGTTTGGCTGCATTTGAGCAGTCTAAACCAGCTTCCTGTACAAAAAAAGGGGCATTTATCATACCAAAAGGTAAAATAAGAGTCACACTTGCAACCAAACCATAAGAAAGTCAAAACTCTCCATCAAGCATTAGGAGACTATATATCTTTTTCAATAAAGATGAACAAGAAAATAATAAAGGTGATTTGTAGTGAATTTTACAGCATCATGCGTTGAGTTTGGGATTAATGGAGAAATATAAAATTGGGAATGGGGGGTTCCCCTAAGAATTCCAAAAAAAATACAATTCATTTTTGAAATTTGATCTCTATTTTTTCACCCTGTTTTGATTGTGTGTAGCCCAAATAATAAAATTTTTCACCTTACCCAAAACATATCATATTATTATCATTATCACTAGCCTTATCCTAACTATTTGAACCGCTTGTATGAATAGTCAATTTTACTTTGTTCTTTTGAGTGCTAACTAAGTGTGACAATCTTCATAAATTATTCTGAACAAAATAAATCAAAGTCATCTTTAGGTTTAACCCTTCTTCCCAATCCTTGAAAAATTATCCTATCTACCAATTTAATGGGTGTATATTTTACCCCTGGTCATACATATTAGCAAAACCCAAGTCTATTTTATCGTATCCTCAATACATGTAATTTAAATCGTTCATTCAATATAGTGATCATTAATTTGTTCTTCATAATTTTTTTGGAAGTTTTACGAACACACCACTCAACACTTGCGTATTTACATATCTAACACCCAAACTTTAATTTTTACATACCACCTTACCTATGTATTAAAAGGTGCATTTCACTTTTAAAAAGTTAAAATGGTGGTATTTTTGATGTAATGTGAAATATTTAGGTGATATACTTTTAAAAAATAATGTTTGGTTATTAAATATGTAAATACATAGGAATTGGTTGAGATGTATGTAAATGCTCCTATTTTTTTCACATATATTAATATTATCATTCATTGCATGCTAAACTTAACTATCAACAACAATTTAATTACCATTAATAATCGCTTTATTGCCAAACACTTAAATTCATATGGAATCATCAAATATAATCAGAATTTTAAAATATTTATCTATAAGTCTCTATAATATACTCAAATCGTATGACACTCTCGAGAACCTTCTCCACTTTTAGATTCACATTTTTAATCACCTTATTTGTTAGAATAGCACCATCTTAAATCTATCAAATCATCATTAAAATAGCACCAATATGCTTAAATCTATCAAATATAAGTATCGATTTATCTTTTAATAATATTGGCTAGAAAGCTTACTAGTATTGCACATCATATACACATTATTTAAACTGCTGAATCTAAGTACTCAATAACCACAATATAAATATTGTTTCTATTGCTCTTAACTTTTTACTTATGTAAGTACATATCTCATTTATAAAAGTTATCATCTACAAAAAACATAAACCAAGATGTCTTACTTAAAATATACATCATAAATATTTCTATATGTAATGCAAAAATATATGGACTCCATGTTAATCTCTGATGTATTCCTACAACAATTAGATACTAGGCATTCACAACTTCATGAAAATCTTAAGGTTTTTATGCACACTAAAAGTACGAGATGTGCGTTGAGACAATATTGTTGTCATTTTGAGTTTTATTAATGTTTGAGTTTTCTTTTTCAATCGATGCGATGACATTACCAATAAAAATTGGGTGCATTCTCTAATATTTGCATTCCATTGTTATGTTTTGAGTTAATACTTACACTGCAAGAAAACTAAATTAGCGCTCACCATATTCCATAGTTTCTCTGTTTCCAATTCCTTTTTAAGGCACGTAAATTTCTATCCAAGTGTGTTTTCCTCGTTAGCATTAGAGCTAGAAGTGAGAGGTTGCACTAGAATTCAAGATTGCAGAATAAAGAACTAGTATTTTTAGCCAGATTTTTTATAAGAAACTACCAATTTCAGGCCATTTTTATGCTTAATAGAATTCCATTTTTTTCTCCTAAAACTTATGTGAATTATTCGAACAAAGCGGAAGACTTTTCAGGCTAAGAAGGCCCCTGAGGCATATAATAAAAATAAGTCTATCCTTGATACAGTTTCATATTACCTCTCAAAACATACATGTGTTGTTACATGTCAATTCTTCAAATACTATTCAAGAGATTTTTGAGGATTTTTGTCCTCCTCCCCAACCAAAATATCTTTATATTAGAAACAATTCTGGGTACAAGATACTGAGTTGCCTGAGACATGCATCAATTAATTTTATACTGGAATTGAGTATCATTGGTTGTAGCAACTGTACACAACTTGATGGCTTAGGATTATTGCCTAACGTTGAAACACTTATGATTGAATGTGCATCATCAATAAAGGGCATTGAACCAGCATTCTACAGAGCCAACGAAAAAAGCAATATAGAGAAGGGTGCAATGGTGCCAACATATCAAAATTCTGCATTCTTTCCGAGAATGAAGATCTAGACGTTTGACAAAATGGATAACTGGGAGGAGTGGAGTAATTAGGGGAAAGTCATACCTTGATTGGAGAAGTTAATAATTTATCAATGCCCCAAACTCAAGTCATTTCCTGAAGAACTCCTGCATCATGCTGCTGCATCTTTGAAGGAAATAAAATATATGAAATTCCAAAACTACTCTTTAAAGTGGCGCACAACCACCCTTGTTTAGAAATACTTCACATTAAAAAGGTCCCCCAACAGGAGAGGATCTTTGGACTCCCAGCACTTCAAAGTTTAAAAATAGTGGACTGCTCGGGAATTAAGCTGGTGGAGCTTAAGCATCACTTGTATTTCATTTACTGGGAGGACTTCAATACCCACCCGCTTCAAGAGTGGTTTTTCGCTGATGGATATGGAGATGAAAGTGGATTAAAAGCCACTTACGGGAGAATAAGTTGCAAAGAGGAATTGGTGAGGAAAATATGCCTCAAAGAAGAAGATGAGGTTAGTGAGATGTCTAAAATCCAACATTCCGACTGCATCTCAGTCTAGGATAAGAACCAACGTTTAAGGCTCCCCTAAACAAAAAAAATCCCAGCAGCTTCACTGTGAATTTAGTTGTTGTGGCACCTGAAATTATTTCGATGGTCGACTAAAGGAGGATCACACTATCAGTACACGTTACAAATAGATCTCTCTTGAATCTACGTTTATTTCTCATTCTATATATACAACCTTGACAACAACTTTTTCACCCGTAATTTGAAGAACAAAATTATCATCGTGAAATTTCAACACGCCAATTAGATTATAATAAATAATGGAGCTATTTGTCGGCCAACATAAGAATGTTCATCATATTCAAGGTTTAACTCTTATAAACTAAAGCAACATTGACTCGACTGTCCTAATCAATTAATTAAAGTAGGCAATGAAATGGATTTGACGTGGAGGAGCAAATGAAATTAGAGAAACTAGATCCGAGGTCGTCCATTTTAACTTAATTAACATCATTAAGTGATAATAACAAAAATCTAATCACATTAGAACCAACCATAAATAAAGGCCATCTTGAGAAATTTCTGGTAAACTGGTTAAGAACTAAATTGCCGGGTTTAAGGAAAAGCATGTTTTGTAAATATGAAAAAATGTTGGGACACAGCAAGTAGAGACTACCAACTTGCAAGGCCCCAAGAAAAACAAATGTGTTGGTTCTAAAAATCAACAAAATCATCCAACTCTTATATTCAGATGGTTTGTGTTGGACATTCAGATAACCGCTTCAATGTCTAAATATAATATGGCAATCGAAATGATTTAAAAAAACAAGCAATGAAATTAGGGCTTGACAAAAGGCACCACATTTGAACAGGCTAATCACCCAAAAACATAAATTGAAACCCAACTGATTAAAACATAAGCAGCAAAACTATAAAATGGCACTAGCCAATTCTTAAACATTTATTTTCTCACATCAAAGTGTTGAATTTCCTTCCAAAAATCTTCAATTTTACCAATAGAAAAAAAGAAAAAATAAATAATACCTGAACACCGGACTTGTAAATTTCACTATTCAAATTTTAAATTAAACTACATACTAAACCCATTTCAAAGAGCATATTTCCCAATCTGTGGGCTTTAGACAGGACCAAGCATGATATACAAATTGCCACATTAGCTCTACCCTGAAAAATGAGAACAAAAAAAGGTATAGGTGCCACAAAAATTACATGTGAGAACATTGACTGAAGATTGCCACAAAAATTACATATGAGAACATTGACTGAAGATAGCACAATCAATCATTAATCTGTCCATCCTTAATCAAGACTAAGGCATGAACTTGTAATGTACATGCATTTAACATTCAAAATTGATTTGGGCTGCTCTAATACACATCAGTACTTCGATTAATTGGTTGTGTGTATGTGTGTCTTAAGGTGTATCTCAAAGCTGTTCAGCATACTTTGAGATGATTAACATACGAACTTTGATTATTCATATATTACACTCATTTTGAAGCAATTTAATGGCTTTGAGAAATCCTTATCTACATTTGGAAAGGATATAAAGCCTAACCCCAAATATTTTCATTTTTCCTTAATCAAACCCCTGCCGTACCAATAATATGTGTGTGTGTGTTCATACACATTCCATATATTACAACTAAAAACTCAATTGTCATTCAAATTAAGTCCAGAATTTCACAGGACGATGGGTTCTTTGTTTTGGCCTTTTGGACCACGTTATGTATCCAAAACACGTTTCAGGCCTTTGATTGCACGTTCCAGTCTGAACGGCGCCTTCGCATTTCTACGAATTCGCAAAGCTAGGAGGAAGACTGCATCCCACTGTTTGGTTTTTTTCATTCCCAACTTAACCAAGGTAAAATTGAGAAAATTACACATTGTTCCATTGCATGACATCCATAAATTCAGGGCAATTTACACACATACCAAAGAATTCTTATTTATTTACAAAGCTCGCAATTATAAATATTGTTCTTTTAAATTTATTACATATATATATATATATATATA
>NW_018165280.1:1809030-1835511 GCF_001263595.1 Phalaenopsis equestris
TATATATATATATATAATCAAAATTTTGTATAAGGCTATAAAAAAAATCAATGAATAAAAAATTTTATATAATTTGAGCATATGGGTATTTCATATATTTATGCATAGACAACACTTTCAAAACTAAAATTTTCAAACTGAACTATTTCTAGAACACTAGCTTTTAAACAATAAATTTTTCACAATAATTGTTTCCGTTCATTTTTCTCTTTTTCATTTTTAAAAGTAGTCACCAGCTTGTCGATCGTCAGAACTGTCCCAAACGCACCTTTAGATTTTAATTGCAACATGCAAGATTGCATTCCATGTCAACTTTCATGGATTATGAAAAAGAGCTATTATGTGTCCGTGGATGGATTAATATAGCTCACTTGAGAAACCATATCATATAGAGGTAGCATACCAGACTACTTAGAGAAGCGTACATCGGAAGAAAAAACTCCAAAGAGAAACACTGCCAATAAAGTATGAACTCAAATTGCATGAATGGAAGCCCAAATCTGTATAGCTATGGGATAACAAAAGCAGAATAGAATAACTAAAATATGAGAGACTATTCAGTCCAAAAATTTAGAAAAAAAATTAGCCAGAATTTGTTCTAAATATTGTGAAACAATGTATTGACCCATATAAATCATACTAACTTCTCCAATTTTCTTCAACATTAGATCTAATCCTGGATTTGGTAAATCCTAAGGATGGCAGAGCTTAAGAAATTAAAACAATTTCCCTTCATTGTTTACCTTCTTCTCCTTCATATAAACTTACAATCAATTAAGATTTAATCAGAATAACACATATGAGGTCAAACAATTTTCAAGATTTAACACCTCCAAGATGTATTAAATATGGATCTGCAAGATTTTAATAAATCCCACTAGATGTAAATCCTAAACAACAGCAATAACATCAATAATATTAACTCATCTAAAATGAAATTCATATTTTAACATGTATGTTTGATGGCATTTAAAAGTAGGATTTTATATAATAAAATATAAAAATTTTGGGTGCTGGTTTTGTAAATACATGAGAATTCAATGATATGCATTTAAATCCACCAAAAAAAAAATATCAAAGCATCATCGATTTATCATCAGCATAAAGAAAACAAGACAATGTAGAGAAATCACAGCGTACCCAATAGATCACTGAAACCTCACATCCTCTATGAAATCAGGTTGCCCTAGCTCCACACCACCAGCCACCAATCCATCCAACTCGCCACCGGCTTCAGCCCTCACCGAAACCTGATCCATTCCTATATACCCCATCGCCGTCCCGTCCTTACCCGCATTCTCTACCACCTCATCAACTGCATCCGTCGGGCCCCTCACCTCCTTTCCCTCGCCACCCTTGCTGCTAGCAAATTTTCCATCCAACCTCGGCCTCAGCTCCGCGTAAGCCCGCCGATTCTCATACCTCACCGTCTTCTCAAACTTACGGCTCTTCCTCTTCTCCCTGTACCGCATCACGCTCTCCATCCGCCGATAAGACGTTGCTTTCCCGGGAATCTGACGCCACCCCCTCCGTTGTCCGTCCGCCGGAGAAAGCTCGTCCTCATCCGATGATAGATGGACGACAGCGTTTGGATCTGAGCTAGGGTTAGCAAAAGGATAAGGGTAAGGGTAGGGATAGGGATAATAAGGGAAGTGTGGCATATTGGCGTTAGGGTTAGGTGTTACGGACACGATGCAGTTGTTTCCGTGGACGACGGCAGCGCAGCCGGTGCAGAGAAAGGACCACTCTACGCGGCAGAATGGTATACCAGGAGCTGAGCGACAGGACTCGCACTCCCGCGCGGCGGCGGCTGTCGGCGGCTGGGCCGCTGATTCAGGGACCTTAGAACCGCTTGTGCTAGCCATTGAGCCAAGCTCGTCGCCGGCGAACTCGCGGATTTCGGCGACGGGTGGAGATGAGAGGGTGCGCAGTGGGTGAGTTTGGAACGATAACACGTGGATGGCTGTCTAGCCACGTAAATAGAATGAGGGCAGAATGGGTTTCGATTGTGAGGAAATGGAAAAGTTCGGCGACTTTTCTTTAATAATTAAATACATAACAATTAAAATTTCAAAGATTTACATCCAAACCACTTATTTGGTTGGATAAATAAGGAGATGAAAGGTCAACAATTTTTTTTATCCGGTTAATTAAATAAATTAAACACGAACAGTTATGCGTTTGTTCGTGTTCAACTTATTATTGTTCAAAATATAAAATAATTATATATAAAAATTTTATGATATTTAAAAAATTAAATTTCATAAATTATAATATATAATAAAATAAAACTAATAATATATTAATATACTGTATTATTAATATATTAATAATATAGATATTAAATATTTATATAATATAAGTTATATAATTAATATTAGGTATGTCAAACTAGCTCGTCATTCGTAAACAACTCATATTCGGTTCGTTCGTTAAGAAACAAACGCGAACAGTGACTTTACGAATAATTTCGAACGAGCTTATTTCAAACAAACTAAATTTCAAACGAATCAAACACAAATACAAGTTTTTTTTGTTCGTGTTTGGTTTATTTACACTCCTACAGACCACTTAATTCCAAAATGATTCTTCTAAAAACTAAAGGCTTACTCTACAATAGTGCACAACAATAAATGTTGAAGTTAAATACCTCTTTACATTTAAAAGGCAAAAAAATAGTTAAAAATACATTTTTATGTTGGAATTATTAGTTGCTAGGGAAAAAAATAACAACTATATGAAGCATGGAATATATGTAATATATTATTATATAAATAATTATATATATATATATATATATATATATATATATATATTTATCTCAAGCTATTAATGGTTTTATTTCTAATTATAGAAGATGGCTTTATATTTATTTTGTGCCATGCATGATTTGTATAGTGATCAACTGTGATATGATTTTATTTTAAAATTTGGAGTAAAATCTGAGTACATGGATTTTTTCTAAGGACATAAATACTTACTCATATTTATATCGACATGCTCACAAAAAAGTTGAAGTTATCAAATTTAGTTTTAAACTCAATGAAAAAGTTTCTCTCGTCTTAGTTGCAAAAGTATACGTAGGATTTGATTGGAGTGGTTTTATAAATCATAAACATAATAAAATGATGCTTTCATAAACAATACCTTCATACCGGTACAAATACACATTTATTTATTCAAAAAAAATGGTAATAACAATCCATAATCTCGGAGTGAATCCTCGTGGCATTAGAAGCTATCTTTTTGCTTTTAGTGCTCTAAGGAGTGATCCATAATTTTTTGACCTCTCATTCTATCACGACTTTTTTCCATCTACTGATCTCTTAAGAAAACAAAATTTTTATCAAATCCCATAATTATTCAATAATATAATACACGGCAAGTAAATACAATATCAATTAGGATTTGTAGTAGATACTGAGGTATGCACTTTATAATTCCAAAATGACTATCCTAAGAATTAAATGCATAGTCCACCTTAGTAATAACTATTGAAGTTAAATACCTATTTAAAATTAAAAGGAAAAATAACTAAACTCCTTCAAAAGACATCACTCTACACATGATGTGGGGAATGTAATCTTTTCATGTGAAATGGCAACCACCACATAAGTAATATTTACATGCTATAAAAACTTGATGGTGATTAAGGAATTTGATATCAATTAGTCAACAATGTTTGAGGCGCCGAGCATTCAATATTTGTTAGTGCTCGCAGAGCTTAAAATTTATTATTTAGACATACTAGGAAACTTTGATAACTTTGATAAGTAATAATACTCTAGAAATTTAGTATTCATAAACTTTGGAATTTGTAGTTTAGCTTCCGCCAATAATTAAAGCAACATAGGCCATGCATTATGTCAAATTTCTAGAAGGCAAAAAAGAGAAGCCATTGAACTTGAACACCAACTTCTTATAATAAAATTTGCAATGAGTAGAGAGTAAAGTCAGTTTTTTTAGGCGGGTTGGTATGGTCATACTCATGAAGATCAAAGTCTAGCAAAATATGAGACCCATTTTAGGCATTAACCAAGCCATATAGCTTGGAGTTCTCCCATAGTGGCAATAGCTATATTACATAGCGATAATATTCGCCTCTTAACAATAAGTCTAGAAGATTATCCTAAAAAAAAAAAAAAGGTTCAATGAAAGGAGAAGCCCATACTAGACATTAACCAAGCCTTGAAATTCGAGCTCCCACATTTATAATAAGGATCGCATTTAGTAGTAATATTAATCATTTTTAAGTGCCAAGTCTAGACGATTACTATATTAAGATAAAATGTTCAACAAAACACGAGCCTACTGTAAGCGTTGACCATATCCAAAGATACAAAAGAAGCATAAAGCCAAGCAAGACATGAAGACCTTGTCCAAACAAATATTTACTTGCATGCCTTACACCAAAACTTTTATTAACTACCACATTATCTACTATATAGCTAATTCTATTTAGATTGCTACAATGTGATCATCACTTTGTTTATCATGAAGTCATTGTTGCTTCGTTTCATTGGATAAAATTTCAGATGACAGATCAATAATCAAGCTACACACACAAACCCACTCAAAACTTACCTTCTTTAATTGTTCCTTCATAAGAAGAAATGAAATTAATATGATTTTCATCAAAATTGAGCCAATACCAATCTAACTTCCCATTATAACTTTGAATTAAAATATAATAAGCATTAATGCCTCATACACAGACCTAAGATATATCTGAGCCAAAACCAATTGGAGAAATGACCTTCAATTGTTAAGGAATTTAAAACATCCACAACATTAAATGATGTCTAATAAAAAAGCATAGGGTTTACATACATTCTACATAATTCTCATGTATGTACATATCTAACAACTAAACATTTAAATTTACATGTATAAAACACACATCTTTAATATCACATAAAAAAATGTCATAATTACTAAAAAGCGAAATAGAAAATTTCATGCATATGTTTATGTCATCATATTGGTATAAATGTAAATATTAAAATTTAGGTATTAGCATGTAAATACATAATAATTATGTAGTATGCATGTAAATTTTCTAAGAATAAAGTATGTAGATGTTTGATCCACCCAAAAAAAAAAAAAAAAAAAAAAAAAAAAAAAAAAAAAAAAAAAAAAAAAAAAAAAAACTTACTCATAAAATGAATTTGAATCTTAAATTTAACACAGATATTCATTAAAAATTAAATTATGTATATATATAATTATAGTTAAAGTTTAAGATCCCAATTAATCATTAAATATAAAACTAGTTAAACATAATAGCTTTTATTATTCATATCAAATTGCAAAATAAAATTAATTAATTTAAACTATTATATCATTAGTTAATTATCGAGATTAACTTAAAATTTAAATAAATATTTGATATATGTTTGTTTTTACTCAAAATATAATGGAAAATTTACATTTAGATCACACGAATTTTATATATTTACATCTTTAGCATTAAAAATTCAATATTTATATTTGTAATATTTGGTATTAAAATTTTTGTATAAAACTATATAATTATTTTTAGAAAATTAATGATAATGATGATATCTTTATATGATGCAAAAATTTTAAATGTTATATATGAATATGAACAAATAAGTGTTAATTATGTGGTACGTATGTAAATGGCCCAAATATATTCAGTAAATACGAAAACCCCATGTTTCTGCCCCAAATCCGCTTCCCCAGATTCCCAAAACCCTCGACGACGAAGACGATCGGACGTCGCGAGTGGAGATCCCCGGAGGAGGCTTTGACGGGAGCGGCGGCGTGCGAAGATGAGCATGTGGAGTTCATGAGACTTGCAGATTTGCTAATCCCACCCAATGCAGGGATTTACTAAATCCAGGATTCAGGCAAAACGCAGGTGAAACGGTGATATAGCCGGATTTGAAATATCTTTTTGACCGTTTGGCTAGATTTACGCTAAATCCTGCGACCGAACAGCTCTTCTGCTGTCCCAGCGTCTGCCCCACTTGTAGCTGCAGCCTTGCTCTTCAGCACCTTAGGAGCGTCGGTGGTGCCGGTTCGCCATTCAGCTCCGCTATCACAGGTTGTCCGGCTTTGATATTTAAAGCTATAAATTTTCCTTGATGTGTGGAAAACTAATTCAGGATATTCTTCAAAATCTGTCAACATTTTCATTGATATACTATTTTAAATTCTGCAGACAATTTCACCAAGTTTTTAGAACCTGCTAATCTTCAAACATTTTGAATTGATTTATGCAAATATTTTCTAAATTTTTCGTGGTAATATTGAACTTACACTCATGCAGTTACTCATGTGAACAAGTTTGATTAGTGTTGCAGTATTACTGAGATGCTATTAAGGAGGGCTTTATAGAATTGGAGTGAATAATTCAATTCCTAATCAACTTAATTTTATTTGGGTGATGTTGATTCTTATATCTTGGAATGATCAATATTTCATAAACGAAAATTAAGACAAAATGAACTTCTATCTAGTACATTATATAAAATTAAATCTAGTTGATGTTGATTCTTACATCATGTAATTGTTAGTATTACATAAAAAAAAATTAATAAAAATAATTTTTTTAATTAAGTAGATCGTATAAAATAAAGATTAAAATTATAGATGATTTTTTGAGCACGATATATTTTTAATAATGCACTTATTTTATTTTTTGTCACGCCTTTGCATCATTATCAAGCATTTAAGGCATAGACCATATCTGAGGGGCAAAATTGTGACACTCGAAGATGCGTCAAATTTGAGAATGTGTAATCAAGACAATTGTTGAATGAGAGCTAGCACTCAAGATAGTCCATCCTTAATGGATTCACCAATATCTATTGGAATCAAAAGGACTCAAAATATCTTGTGACCAATGACTCGATGGATGCCATGATCATGCCATACAAGCCCCTATCTTTTGAGTAAAAGTTGACGGATGGTAGCTTACATTAAAAAGCTAGATTTTACTTACTTGAAAGGTGACACCAAATATATTTTATTTTTATTCTAGACTGCTAGCTTCCTTTGGGTGGAAGCCTCGCGATTAATTATATCATAGGCACAAAACCTAAGGAACTACCTTCATTGAAAGCGATTGTTCTCAATCTTGTCAGGCTCATTGTGTCAATGTGTGTTTGTTCTAGTCATAGCATACTAGGATAAGCAAGTTGTAGGGATAACACATAAAATGTGCAAAATATAAATGAAATAATATTCTAGGTTACTAACTTCCATTCCAATTATCAAAACCTTTGAAGCAGCACACCATGACCCAACACAATTAAAGTGGAAAAGGTAGGCAAGCATTTCCCTAGATATATCCTTTAACATGTAAAGGATGGCTCGGACAAAAATTAAGATTAAATTTTCTATATTGATTTGAAGGAAAAGGAATTAGTGCATGCATTGACAAACTTGTGGATGCTAATTTAAGGGAGCAATGCTATGTGAAGGATGATTATTGGTGTGGTGAGGTGATTGTTTTTGGTACTACAAGGTGGGGGAGATGAGTACTAGGCAACACAATAAATTAAGATATGAGCATACTAAATGGGTTAAATTCTCGTTGGAATAGATAATTATGTTAAAAAACGTTTGCATATAAGCTGAAAATAAACCCATTGATATTTTAAACATGGTTGCTATTATTTCACCACCATGCAAGTTAAGGTGACAGATTTTGATCACATTAAGAGGAGTAGGCCTATTGTAGGCTTTAAGATGCATTCATTGATTTAACTAATGCCTCACCTATACTTGATTGGAATTTTATTGTCAATGACAACTTTCATTTTAGGTGAGCCAGACTTTGAATCTTTGGTTTATGCTTTCTAGATTTTCTTATCATATTATTACATTTTGGTAGTGTGATAAGACATTTTGGTCAAGATAAAATTATGGACATGACTCAAGTTTTATATCATTGGTCTTGCTTAAAATAAGATGTTGCACACATAGTATCCCTACGTAGATTTTGCCAAAGTTTATATGTAATAGGCAACATGGTTTAAAGTCTGATATGTTGGACCATAAAGCTAATATGGACCTAATTCTACGTATGATGAGAATGTTAGCACAGGCCTTGTCTTAGAATTACCATGAATGATGAGAAAAAATGATTCTATTTCATAGCTGGTCATCACTTATAGAAATGGGCTCGTTTTACTCTATTGAGGTATCATACAATGTTAATGAAGTGGTTAAATTGGATTAATTACTAAAATTTATTTTATCTGTAGGAGCATAACACTTATGTGCTATTTTGGAAAACTTTATTTAAGACAATTGGAACCCAATTATTAGTTTGTATTCTATTCATTTATTAATTGGTCTATAATTTTGAAATTATCTTAGGATATCATATTAGATTTACATTAAAGATTATCATCGAGTTTGTTTATCTTTTTTTGTTGGTTATGAAAAACTTACAAAAAATATTCAAAGTGAGGTGTCTTGATATATATATTTTACTATATAATTTAAATTAGTGAGATAATCACTAAAATAGTGCAAATTTTAAATAGTGGAGTTAATATTTAGTTAGAGGTTTTAAATTTTCTTAAATAAATGTTGATTATATGACATGCAATTTTATTTTTATAATATTTATAATTATCATTCAATATTATTGATAGAAGAAGGTAACATGATATTTAAGCATGATAAATTTAAGTATCTTGGTCTTCTTATATGAACATATGGATATACATTTGGTGATATGACTTTTAGAGTTAAGGTTAAGTGATTAAAATCGAGAAGTGCCTCACTAGTTTTATATGATTAGAAGATATCATGTGGTTCAAAGATAAATTTATTACTTGATGCAAAGAAAGATGTAATTGGGTTACAAAGGCTATTAGATCTAATTTGCTTGTATTGGCTTCTAGGGTACAAACATGACTATACCCATGAAAGTTGATTTATGATCAAAGTTTGGACTTGAGTAGTGTTTGGTCTAATCAATATGCCAAGTAGTAATTTATGCTAGGTTTATAAGTTTGTAGTATAATTGTTCAGATGAATAACAAAGTGAAGTTGTGTTCCAGGGTGAAAGAGCTGGGGAAACAAATGTCAAATAACTTACCGTCTTAGCCTCACATTTAGCACTCAAGAAGTTTACCAAGTACACCTCACAGGAGTCTCCCAAAAGATCAAGGGAAAGTCAAAAAGTTTGGGTTTTCATACACAAATTGTTGTATCTATGTTGAAAAATGGAGCCTTTACATAGGTTTAATGAGACATGAATATCCACACCAAGCATTCAAATGAAACATTAATGATTTGTACATTAACTTCTTAGTAATTCAATACGAAAAAGCCAAAAGCTTAAGATTGCTTAAGTAAGATTCCATAAGTATGGCTTGAAGATGTTCTAGTAAAATTTGTATGGGGCCTTTGAACAATAGATTGTTCACTAGCCCAATATACACATTATACGTTTTAACAAATTTGGGGAGGCTCTAACTGATCAACTTATCAAGGCGTCTGGCGACGAGTCATCTAGAATACTTACGCTTATGGAGCCACAATGCCTCACTCTTCGGGTTAGCAACTTCAACTAGTACTAGCAACATGCCTTCTTGAGAGGTTGCAATACTAACATGATGGTAGACATAAGATTTATTGACCACTGCTGATTGTTACACTATACTCGTTAAGTGCTTGCACTCTTCTTTAGTTGAGTGCCAGAACATCTCCTTCTAGCAAGGGTAGTCCATGATTTCTTGCACAGGAAACCTAGGAGCTATTTCAATAGTTGTCTCGCCCAAACACAGTGAGTAAATGAATGACTGCTAAATGGAGAGTTAATCCATGAGGAGTTTAAAGGGAATGACTGGCCATTCTCCTTGCTGAATGATAGTGAGTAACGTAAGGGCAACTACTTGGAGACTTCAATGAAGGACTAAGGTTGGTTGGGGATTATGTTTCTTAGATTGCAAAAGATGACAACCAATTACCTTTTGTGGGAATGTGAAGATGTTGAAGAATTAGAAGCCTTATGACCCCATACCATCTTTCCATATCCGCATTGTTTGTGCCTTTTTTGCTTGTCTCCATCACCTACATCAATGGATTTGCCTCCTTTTTTTTCTATCTCCAATAGTAGGAGAGTTTTTATATAGCCATCTTATGCCTTGGGATTGGCGAGGAGTGGCCAGGTGAGCATGTTAAATTTATCATGCCCGACATTTAATTCTAGGTTGTACTTATGGTAGCACAACATTTTGCAAAGGGTTAACCTTGGTATGGAATGGAGATTGAATAAAAGTGGGCCAAATTACTACGCATCACTCGGCTACTTTGTCTTTCCTTGTTTAGAAAAATGCCTAATGATTCGTCTAGATGTATAGAATAAAGCCACTAGATGCGGTTTTTTAACTGAAGTATGTTAGTGACCTGACCAAAAAGGCAGAGAGAATCTGGTCAATTTCCCTTTGGTTGTGGTTAAAGGCACATCCTTCTAAGAAAAGAATCATGTATGCCCGGAATAGAATGATTACGTGGGAAAATTGCCATTTGGAGTAGCCTCCTTAGGGAGAAATGATTCTAAGAAGTACTCATTAAAAAAAGTTGTTGAGAGAAAATCTCCTTAAGATGCAACACCCACACCAAGGGATAAAACACAAGAGAGGATTCACTGGAAAGGTGATCTTCTTGGGTGGAGTGTTGCTAGCTTATGCGTTGAAAGGTCAGAGTTTGATGGAGCCTACCAAGTAGACTACACCTGTAATCGAGCCGAGTATATCATAGTGTGGACTTAGCTTGGTATAATTATAACTTGTTCATATTCGACTTAAGCTTGTGTAAAGCTTTCATACAATGTTATAGTTTGGTTTGTTTAAGTTTGTTAATTTTTTTACTTGATTTGTACTTGGTTTGTTTATGACAAGTGAACAGACATTTAAACGAGCTAATAACCGAGTTAAAAATTCAAATGAGTACCAATATTTTCATATAAAAATGTTTATAAATAATTTTGCAATTCTGATCTCAAATACTAATTTATCAATTATGAACTGTAAAATTTTACACCCAAAAATGGTTTGTATGAAGTCCATATTAAAAGAGATAAATTGAAGATCATTCATATGACAAAAAGCTAAACGTGCTCATGGAGCCGACAGACTGAAACCCACTAGTTGTCCGATGGCTAGCTGACTGATGGCCAACTAACCGAAGGGCTGGCGACTAACCAAAGGACTGCCGAT
Organism: Phalaenopsis equestris; assembly: GCF_001263595.1. NCBI lineage: Eukaryota > Viridiplantae > Streptophyta > Magnoliopsida > Asparagales > Orchidaceae > Phalaenopsis > Phalaenopsis equestris. The sequence goes on from NW_018165280.1 coordinate 1,820,238, forward strand.
CGACTGAAGGCCGGTACAACGACTAAAGGGCCACCCAGGTCTACTATGATCAAACATTCACGACAACGATCAGACAAATGTGTAGTACCCCAACAATCTCACAAGTATTAATGCGAGACTTTTTCAACAACTCCCCCAAAAATATCCAATGATCACCAAGGAATAAGCATGTCGACTGGTGACCCTATGGCCGTCTGACTATTACTCTCAAAGTCGATCGACTTCCCACAACGAAACTGACTAGCATCCAAACAAATTACCCAACCGATACCACTTGGACAGCCGACCCTAAGACCTGCCGATCAAAAGGTCTATAACATTTGAAAAGGCATGACAAAAGATAATAATTCCCAGTTAACACACCTATTAAATATATAATTTTACACTTTATTCCTCTATATTTTATAAATAGGAGAGTCATAACATTTACGAGGAGCTTTTGTCTCTCCAGGCTTTGGCTTCTTTAGGCCTTCTCTCTACTCCTACTATTTAGGGAGATCTTTCCACTTCTTTCTTGAAACCCCAGGTTACAATATATAAAAATGGGTCACAAAGCCTGAGAATAACCCAGTTTACCCCTATAGGGCAAGTCTGTGTATTCTTACATTTTTCCTATCTCTACTTCTTCCTCAAGGTTTCTATTGCTCCGATATGTGGGAATGGCTCACAGGATAAATCTGCATTCGAGAAAAAAATTTAAACTTTATTAATTAGCTAAATGTCTTTTATTGATAGGAATACGCTAGTTCAAATTTTGTAAGTGGAAGAACTAAATTGGTCCTAAAAGTTATAGAGATGATCATTCACTTAAATCATATTATTAATAAAAGAATAAGAAGACGAACCAATATTAATATTTTTATTACTTGCGGTTTGATGGCCATATAAAATGAACTCATTACATTCAAGATTATAAGAACTCTATAAGAAAAATCTTTTATGACACTATCTTTAACTGTAAAATATCTCATTTTAAATCACTCTTCATTTATTGTTTTTTTAATCAATTACAACTTAAATATATAATTGATAATTAAACTAAAAATATTATTGGGATAATAATATATCACTTAAATAGATAATTAAATAAAATTTAGCCAATTAAATTTTATTTAAATAATATTTCATATATGATACAAGATATCATCGAGTTTAATATCGAGTATTTAATAAGTTACTTGTCAAACGACAAACAAATTTGTCGTGAACATAAATGAATAAGTTTGACTATATTCATGTTCATCTGCACTTAATTAAGCTTCAAGTTTTTAAGAATTGTTCAAGTTTGTTTATTTACTAGTTTGAACGAACATGATCGAGTCTTAATCGAGTTAAGTTCGAGTTGTTCATGGAGTGCATTAGTTCATTTACAACCCTACTTGGGAGGGGCTTTATCTTTGATGGTCTTTTCAGGGATTAGGTTTTTAAGAGGGGAATAGGAAAGATCTCACTGATGGAATCTTTTTGACCTAAAATTACGGAGCAAGATGATCAAATTTTAGCTTGGATCAAGAGAATTTCTTCTGCCACAAGAGTGGTCAACAATCATGCTATCTTTCACTGAGGCTTCTTACATAGCATACCGCACCTCTTCCTCTATTTCAACCCATCCACTGGCTTGGTCTAGCTGTCTGTCAGCTGTCTGTCTCTCTCTCTCTCTCTCTGTGTTTGTGTGTGTGTTTGCGTGTCTTTGTTCAAACTGCATTTTCTCATGGGTCTCAAGTTTCTCTTTTTTCAAATCTGAGAGGCAAATTCTGTCCCGAGTTTTGAATAAAAATGCTCTGGTTAGGTTATTATGAAATCCCGTGCTTTTGCGTTTTGAATGCTGTTGATTTACTAGGACTACTGATTTTGTACTTGAATATTGAAATCTTACTTTTCTTTGCAGTTTAAGGCCACGATGTATAAATTATTATTATTTTTTTTTCATATGTTCTGTGGTATTCCCTTTTACATGCATTTCGTTCTTTGTTTAGTTGCTGGACTTGATAAAAAGAGCTCCATTAAAGAGTGAGTTTTAGATGTCTCAGTATTGCTTTGGGCTAAACGGACAAGTTGTGTCATGCTTTCCAATGCATGTCATGGCTGATTGACTGGCTGTTAGGTGCTTTCTTTTCCTTTATTTTTTTTTTAAATGCATTCATTCAGTTTTTGATTGAAAACTTTGGAAGAACCCCTCATTAATATGAAAAAGAAGTTACAGTAGAATACAGGTTTAGAAAAGAAACGCCATGTTGGAAAAAACAGATCATCTTTTAAGTTTTTCCTTGTTGATTAAAAAAAATTCAAATTGGTGATATCAATCCCAATAACTTTTTTATCTCCTTTTTGCCATTCAATTTACTTCAAACGATATTAATTGACGAGCAAAAGAAAAGACCCTGCAGTTCCCGAAACTCTTACCTTCACGAACAGCTAATTATACATGCTAATCATCATATAATTGGTTTTTTCAGGTCGGATTTGAATGATGGAAGTGACCTTGACTGATGATTTTAGCTTGCTAAGGGACAGTGCCATGGATCTTAATGATAACACTACAGATCCTCCATTGGCTTTGACTCTTGATGCTTTAGGAGATGAATTAAATGCCTCAATCCCTGCACCGCTAATCCTCATTGACGGTAGTGACATTGGGGAGCCAGCCATAGGAATGGAGTTTGACAGTGATGTGGCGGCTAAGGAGTACTACATAGCTTATGCAAATCACGTGGGATTTGGTGTTCGAATGAATAAATCACGACGTTCAAGAAAAGATGACACCGTAATCATGCGGCGGGCACCCGGGAAGGGTTCCATTCTAAGTGGGTAATCTACGATGATGGAAAGAAGAAGAGAAAGCGGGGAACCACAAGGGAAGGGTGCATGGCCATGATCGAGGTCATCCGTAAAGATCACGGTAAGTGGTTGGTCACTAAGCTGGAGACCGAGCATACTCATATGGTTGCTTTGCCTGATAAAGTCCGGCCACGTGCTGATAGATCTATGATCTCACCAAACTCAGCTCTAAATTCTAGTGAGCCGAACGGGTTCAATAATTTGAAGAACTTCAACAGGGGGATTAGGATCAATCCTTTTGGGGAAGGAGGTGAGGCTCAGGGTCTTCTGGAGTATTTGAAGAGGATGCAAGCTGAGAATCCTGCATTTTTCTATGCCATCCAAGTGGATAATAATAATGGCGTAACCAATGTTTTCTGGGCTGATGCCAAATCCAGGATGTCATACCAATACTTTGGTGATGCTTTGACTTTTGATACTACTTACAAAAAAACAAAATACATGATGCCTTTCGCTACCTTCAGAGGAATAAATCATCATTTGCAGTTTGTAACATTTGGCTGTGCCTTGCTAATGGATGAAACTAAGGGTTCTTATGTTTGGCTTTTTGAAACTTGGCTTGCTGCCATGGGTGGTCGTCATCCCGTTTCCATATTTACTGACAGGGATAAGGCCATGGAAGGAGCTATCTCAAGGATATTTCCGAAAACTCGCCATTGTTTCTGCAAATGGCACATATTAAGCAGATGCAAACATAAACTTTGTGATTCATATATAAAATATCCTATGTTAAGAACCGAGTTAAAGGAGTGCATCAATGCCTCAGAAACAATCGAGGAGTTTGAAACTCGTTGGGAGTACATCCTCGATAAATATAACCTGTGGGATAATGCATGGCTGCAATCGCTTTATGAAATTCGTCATCGTTGGGCTTCAGTGTACCAGAAGGACTTGCTCTTTCCTGAATTGTCATCATCGCAAAGACCAGAAAGTTTGAATAAATTCTTCAAGCGAAACTTCAATACTAAAACCTCTTTACTGCTGTTTATCTCAAAATTTGATCAAGCTATGTCATCTCAGTACGAGAAGGAAGCCCAGGAAGACCTCGCTACCATATACGTTAAGCCTCCTTTGAAGACACCATCACCAATCGAAAGACAGGCAGCGGATATCTACACAAATGCTGTATTCGAGAAGTTTCAGGAGGAATTCGTCGAATCATTAGGGTATTACGTCGAGAAAATCGAGCACGGCTCTGTTAGCAAGTATAATGTGATGAAGGAAGATGATAATCGTAAGAGCTACATCGTTAGTTTCAGTGATTATGATAAAATGACGAGTTGTAATTGCTGCAAGTTTGAGCGTTGCGGCATTCTATGCAGGCATATTTTACGAGTTTTTTTCGTCGTTGGAGTGCGTGTTCTCCCTGAGGCCTATGTTCTGAAGAGATGGACAAGGAATGCCCTGAAAAATATAGTTCTTGAAGAAAGAGTTACAGAACCTGGGCTTAGTTTCCAGGAGTATTTAGTAGCTTGGTACAATGATCTTTGTCTTGATGCTATTAAATTTGGAATGGAAGGGGCTGTATCCTCGGAGACATATAAGGTTGCTAAATTAGCACTGCAGAAGTCTTTTAATGAAGTTATTGCTGCTAAGAACACTCAGAAGAAAGGGCAGCAGAATCTGCAGAGATTTGCGAGGTTACAGAAGATGCAATATAAGGTTCCGTTGCCGAAGCTACAACCGAAGAAGGCCTTTGCCCCAAGGGTTACTCAACACAACGAAGAAGATGGAAGCGGAAGAAATGCAAAAGACAATGCATTGTATGAATGATTTTTTTAAATATATTTATGTTTTTGTCTAACAATCATTTTGTTGATGTTAAACAATATATTGCAGAAGAGAGCAGGAGTTCTGATTTAAATATCAGTACTATTTTCCTGAAATTCAGATTTGTATGCGTTGAATCCAAATTTGTCTGGTAGATCGTGCCCAAGAAATAGAGCTTTGGACCGAGAGAAGAAAATTGAGAGGGGAGTGAAAGAGAGGAGAAGAGGGAGTTTTCCCCCGGTTTGGGTGAAATGGGGTGTTCCCGGGGCTCTCCAACCTATTTAATTCATTGAAAGACGAAGTTACAAATGGGGGAAGCCCAAAAGGTTCCCCTATACATCATAAAGTCTCCTATTCATAGAAGATTGGAGGTGTAGAAAATATAAAAAATTGCATATTTTGTCTAGCTTTAGAGAGGAGAGTAAATGACATTTCAGTCCCTTTTCCTTGACTATGAGTTTTGCCCTGAGAGTTGTGCAGACAATTTTTTAGTATACAGTATATTATAACAATGTTTTTTTTAGGCATGAATGAGAAAATTTGTTAGTTATAATGTATCTTAAAGCATTTTTTGGCCTTCTACGAGTCCATGAAGTTTCATTCTAATGATATTTGGTATTTAATTTTTTGGATACCTGTGCCTACTTTATCATGTTTTGGTCAATTGCTTGACGTTTAGATTTTTTTAAAATATTATTGGAGCACTAATTGAATTTTTTATTTTATTTTTATGTCATACTCAATAAGAAAATGCAAGTTCTGCTAGCCAAGCAGACATTTTTGTTTGTGCAAGAATTGCAAATTTGCAAGCTGTTATTGTTGTATTGTTGTTAAGTATAATGATTGAATAAATGTATTCCTTGAAGTGGTATTGAACCATGTCAAGGAAGAAGTAATGTTGTTTGACTTTTTATCATGCTCGGCATTTTATTCTAGGCTGTACTTCTGGTAGCACAACATTTTGCGAATGGTTATTCCTGGTATGGAGTGGAGATAGAATACAAGTGGGTCAAATTACTATGCATCACTCGACTTCTCTGCCTTTCCTAGTTTAGAAAAAATTCTAATAATTCATCCTGGTGTATAGAATAAAGCCACTAGATGGGCTTTTGTAATTGAAGCATGTTAGTGACTTGACCAAAAAGGCATAGAGAATCTGGTCAACTTCCCTTTGTTGGTGGTTTGGGGCACATCCTTCTAACGAAAGAATCAAGTATGTCGGGAGTAGAATGATTACTTGGGAAAATTTCCAATTGGAGTAGCCTCCTTAGGGAGAAATGATTCTAATAAGTGACTCATAAAAAAAGTTGTTGAGAGAAAATCTCCTCGAGATGCAACACCCATATTGCACCAAAGAATAGAACACAAGAGAGGATTCATTGGGAAGGTGATCCTCTTGGGTGGAGTGCTGCTAGCTTATGCGTTGAAAAGGTCAGAGTTTATTGGAGCCTACCAAACTAGACTTGAGATTAGAGGTGTAATCGAGCCGAGTATATCGTAGTTTGGACTTAGCTTAGTATAATTATAACTTGTTCATATTCGGTTTGAGCTTGTGTCAAGCTTTCGTACATTCTTCAAGCTTGATTTGTTTAAATTTGTCAATATTTGAACTTGATTTGTACTTGATTTGTTTAGGATAAGTGAACGGATATTTAAACAAGCTAATAATCGGGCTAAAATTTCAAATGAGTACCTAGGTTTTCATATATAAATGTTTATAAATAATTTTACAATTCTGATCACAACTATTAATTTGTCAATTATGAACTCTAAAATTGTACATCCAAAAATGTTTTGCATGAAGTCCATAATAAAGATAAATTGAGGATCATTCCTCTGATAATAAGCTAAAAGTCCTCATGAAGTCAACCGGTTGAAGACCGCTAGCCATCTGATGGCCAACCAATTGAAATGTTGGCGACTGACTAAAGGACTGCCGATCGACTGAAGGCCAGTCCAACGACTAAAGGGCCACCCAAGTCTACCATGGAGAAACATTTACGACAACGACCGAAGAACGGTCTAGTTCACCCAACAATCTCACAAGTATCAATGTGACTTTTTCAACAACTCTCCAAAAAACCTTCAAAGATCACCAAGGACAAGCATGTCGACCGGCGACCCTATAGCCGTCCGACTATCTCTCTCAAAGTTGATCGACTTCCCAGAGCGAAGGGTGACTTTCATCCAGACAAAATAGCCAACCAACACCACTTGGACGACCGACCCAAAGACCTGCCGACCAGAAGACCCAAAACATTTGAAAAGACTCGACAAAAGACAAGAATTTCCTGCAACACACTTATTAAAGTTGGGGCAAATATGTAATTTTATATTTTGTATTTTTACCTTCTATAAATAGGGGGGTTATAACATGTACTAGGAGCTCGTCTCTCTAGGGTTTGGATTCTTTAGGCTCTTTGCTCTAGTCCTACTATTTAGGTAGATATATCCTATATTCTCTCTTTTAACCTCGGTTACAATATATAATCACAGAGTCTTGGAATAACCCAGTTTGCCTCTATAGGGCAAGTCTGTGTGTGTTCTTTGATTTTTTTCTCTCCACTTCTCCCTCAGGGTTTCTACCACTCCGATCCGTGGGCATACCTCACAAAACAAATCCGGATTCAAAAAAAAGAAACGCCATGCTGGAGAAAACAGATCATCTTTCAACTTTTGCTTTGTTGATTCAAAAAATTTCAAATTGGTGATTTCAATCCCAAGAACTTTTTTATCTCTTTTTTTTAATGTAAAATATTTGCTATTCATTTTATTTCAAATTATATTAATTGAGGAGCAAAGGAAAAGATCCTGTGGTTCCCGTAACTCTTACCTTCATGAACAGCTAATTATACATGCTAATCATCAAATAATTGGTTCTTTCAGGTCTGGATTTGAATGATGGAAGTGACCTTGACTGATGATTTTAGCATGCTAAGGGGCAGCGCCATGACTCTTAATGATAACTCTACAGATCCTCCAATGGCTTTGACTCTTGATGCTTTACGAGATGAATTAAACGCCTCAATCCCTGCACCGCTAATCCTCATTGATGGTAATGACATTAGGGAGCCGGCCATAGGAATGGAGTTTGACAGTGACGTGGCGGCTAAGGAGTACTAGCATAGCTTATGCAATTCGCGTGGGGATTTGGTGTTCGAATGAATAAATCACGACTTTCAAGAAAAGACGACACGGTAATCATGCGACGGGAAGGGTTCCATTCTAAGTGGGTAATCTACGATGATGGAAAGAAGAAGAGAAAGCGGGGAACCACAAGGGAAGGGTGCATGGCCATGATCGAGGTCATCCGTAAAGATCACGGTAAGTGGTTGGTCACTAAGCTGGAGACCGAGCATACTCATATGGTTGCTTTGCCTGATAAAGTCCGGCCACGTGCTGATAGATCTATGATCTCACCAAACTCAGCTCTAAATTCTAGTGAGCCGAACGGGTTCAATAATTTGAAGAACTTCAACAGGGGGATTAGGATCAATCCTTTCGGGGAAGGAGGAGAGGCTCAGGGTCCTCTGGAGTATTTGAAGAGGATGCAAGCTGAGAATCCTGCATTTTTCTATGCCATCCAAGTGGATAATAATAATGGCGTAACCAATGTTTTCTGGGCTGATGCCAAATCCAGGATGTCATACCAATACTTTGGTGATGCTTTGACTTTTGATACTACTTACAAAAAAACAAAATACATGATGCCTTTCGCTACCTTCAGAGGAATAAATCATCATTTGGAGTTTGTAACATTTGGCTGTGCCTTGCTAATGGATGAAACTAAGGGTTCTTATGTTTGGCTTTTTGAAACTTGGCTTTCCAGCATTGGTGCTCGTGATCCCGTTTTCTTATTTACCGACAGGGATAAGGCCATGGAAGGAGCTATCTCAATGGTATTTCCAAAAACTCGCCAAATGGCACATATTAAGCAGATGCAAACATATACTTGGTGATTCATATATAAAATATCCTACGTTAAGAACCAAATTGAAGGAGTGCATCAATGCATCGGAAACAATCAAGAAGTTCGAAACTCATTGGGAGTACATCCTCGATAAATATAACCTGTGGGATAATGCGTGGCTGCAATCTCTTTATGAAATTCGTCCTCTTTGGGCCTCAGTGTACCAGAAGGACTTGCTCTTTCCAGAATTGTCCACATTACAAAGGCCAGAAAGCTTGAATAAACTCTTCAAGCGAAACTTCAATACTAAAAACTTTTTGCTGCTGTTTATCTCAAAATTTGATAAAGCTATGTCATCTCAGTACGAGAAGGAAGCCCAGGAAGACCTCGCTACCATATACGTTAAGCCTCCTTTGAAGACACCATCACCAATCGAAAGACAAGCAGCGGATATCTACACAAATGCTGTATTCGAGAAGTTTCAGGAGGAATGCTGTTTATCTCCCCTCTCAATTTTCTTCAGGCGGAAATATGGTGTTCCCAGGGCTCCCTGTCTCTATTTTATTTATTGAAAATGAAGTTACAAATGGGGTTAGCCCAAAAAGCTCTCCTATTTATAGAAGATAGGAGGGGTAGAAAATATCAAAGGTTACATATTTAGTCCTGCTTCAGAGAGGAGAGTAAATGACATTTCAGTCTCTTTTATCCTGGACTACTTGATTTGCCTTTAGATCCGTGCAGACCATTTTTTAGCATACACTATGATATAATAGTGTTTTTTTTAGGTATGAAATGAGATGATTTTTTGGTTTTAATGTATTAAAGCATTTGTTGCTTTCTAGGAGTCCATGAAGTTTTATTCTAATGATATTTGGTATTTACTTTCTTGGATGCCTGTGCCTACTTTATCATATTTTGGTCAATTACATGACGTTAACATTTTTTAAAATATTATTGGAGTGGTAATTGAATTTTTTAATTTATTTTACATCATACTCAAGAAGAAAATGCAAGCTCTGCTAACCAAGTAGGCGTCTTTGTTTCTGCAAATTTTCAAGCTCTTATTGTTGTTAAGCATAATGATTGAATAAATGTATTCCTTGAAGTGGTATTGAATCATGGCAAGTTAGAAATTAAGTTGTTCTACTTTTTATAGAGAATTTCATTGCTTAATGCATTCTAGATTATACTAAATAATGCTGAAGTTGTTTTACTTCTTATCTCTGTACTTTCCTTGCTCATATATAATTAAGAAGATTTACATACGTACCACTCAATTCCTATGTACCTGAATCAATTTTTACATATATGCCACCTTTCCCATGCATGTAAAGGTGTGATATGAAACAGTTGAGTGGTATAAATGTAAAAAGTAAAGTTTTAAACTTTAGATATGTAAATATATAGGAATTGTGTGGTATGCATGTAAATGCCCCATATAATTAACAAATCATGCACTCTGTCCAAATAATTTCCTTTGTCCCACCCTTACGATGATTCTATTTCTACATTATATTCATAAAAGTTTTCAGATTTCAGCAAAAAGCCATTTGATTAAAGGCATTAAAGCCAAAGCTTGTCACTTTTTTAGAGCTCAATGCAATAATCTGAAACTTTTTTCTCCAATAATTCTTTTCCTCCATTCTCTTGTATCCAATGTAGATATAAAATGCTTCCAACCTCCTTTGCTCATTCAAACTAAGTCTTCTCTAGTAGTAAAGGCTTTTATAGAGATGAATATTGATGAGTGGGAACTCCTCTATAACAAAGGCTCTCACACAACTGTTCAGGAGCTGGTTCTTCCTTCTGATGTAATGGAAGAAGAAAAGCTGAGCCTGGAAAGCGATATCAAACAGCAGAATTTGAATGCGATTCAGCAGCCCAACTTTCTCGCTTCCGAGGTCGAATCGTATGATGAAGTTGTGGAAGGTTTGTGGAGGCTGAGCTCTACTGGTTATTTGACTTCATGTGGTCTCTGATCTTTTTATTATTGGAAGATTTACATGCATACCACTCAATTCCAATGTATTCACATATTTAACAATATTACTTCAATTTTTACATACATGCTGCCTTACATATTCATCATTATTTCACTTTTTAAAAGCTAAAATGGCGGAATGTATGTAAATGCCCTTAATCTTTGGCTTTACATCTTAACAGAAGTTGTGGAAGATGAGCAACATCAGATTTTCAATTACCAAAAACAAATCGACGATAATAAAGAAGAAGAAGAAGCAGTAACTGACAACGAACTGGCGGGGACACTCGAGGACATGGACGGAAAGTCGGAAAGCTTATCATTCATGGAAGAGGACGGCGAAGAAGAAGTTGGGGAGATGGTAGAGTACACTGGTCCTGAATCCAAACAGAAGAGTGTCTGTAATGCATTTAGATTGAGGAATTTGCTGAGGTCTGTTGGCTTGGCTGCTGCCACTTTCAGCATCTTCATATTGCAGAAATCAATCCCCAAAAATCAGAAAATCGAGTTCAAAATCTGCAAAAATGAGGTCATTAATTGCTTTCATTATATTCATTTCTATTTCTTTTTCTGTTAACTATATTTCCTCAAATAACTTCAATATATATATTTTTTTCCTTGAGTTGCAGAAAGCTAAGCAGCTGCTTCAGCATCAGCAAGAAGTTTCAGAACCGTTGGCAGCTAAAGCTCGCTGTTTATTTGGTGGGCGTTATGATGAGTGGTACTAATGCATCTGATTGGGTCTCTAAATAAGTAATTTGAATCCCATTTTAATTTGAGAGATCAAAATTATGAAACTCAAGTGTATGGTGAATAATAAATGTTAGGTTTCAATGGGAATGTGGAAATTAAATGCATTTAATGAATTCAATTCTGCTTTCTTGTTGCTTTCATTTAATAATTTATAGCTGCAATTACTGCTCTTAAGGAATTTTAGTAATGTGATGGGAGGCATTAACTGCCACTTAAGTTTCAGCCACCTTCTGTGAATTTGGAAGCAACCAGCTTACATAAATCATGGTGGGAGTGACTTCTATTGGCCACATTTAGAAATATAGGGCAGCCCCCAAAAACATTATTCTGGGAATGCGGGACACGTGGTCGAACTCGTGGCTGTGTTTATTAAATTTTTTTTTTTTATGAATTATCGCGAAAAGATGTCGCAACTTCGAAACCAAACGCCTACGCTTGCATTTTTAAAATGCATCACAGCTAGGAGTGTAAACCAGTCAAACATGAGCGGGCCCAGACTCAGCTCGTGTTCGGCTCGATTATATTTTGAGTTCAAAAATTGTGTTTGTGTTTGACTCTTTTGTTTAGAGAGCTGAAAACGAGTTGTTCATGAACAAAAAGTCGTTTTGAGAATCCTAATCACGTAGCCATAAGATATTAAAGCTTGGTGCAAGATTTAAAAATTATTGTTTATATTAAAACATCATTTAAATCTAATTTAATAATTTTTATTCTATTTTTTTAATTAACACTTTTAAGTGATTATAATAATTTGTAGCCTTGTAGTCAATTAATTTTCTTAAAAATACTACTCATCAATATATACATATACTCTATATATATATATATATATTATATTTGATGAGTAGTATTTCAAGCCGAACACAAAAAAACAAATTTTTGTTCGTGTTTAACTCGTTAACTTAGCGAACGAGCTATTCACGAACAACGTGCCATTATGACAACCCTACCCACAACAGATGTGATGGGCCAAACATGTCCCAATTTATATGCAAGAAATTTTATTGTGTTAGTTGAGAGCTTAAACTTTCGACGAAGAGATTTTAGATTCATGATTTTACATACGTGATGTGCATGAAATTTTAAGATTTTGCATATGTGATGCTCATGAAATTGGAGTTAAAAAAATGCAATTACATAAATAGTAATTCCTTTATTTGCAATTTTAAAACTAATTTTCTGTTAATTAGTAATGACATTGGAACCAAACAATTAAATTATGAAAAAAAAAACAAAATAAATAAATAAAAAAAATGAAGCTATGAAATAAAAATCGTTTTCATCCTCCCCCCATTCCTTTCAAACCAAGCAAATTGTTATTGGGGATTTTCTTAGGAGTGAAGAGAGGGTGACCGCCAACCTTTAACACTTTTGTGGAGTATATTTGTCTAGAAGTAGAAATTAAGTTTGTTCTAATAATATAGTTTAAATATTTTCTTAAAATATTCCAATTTTAAAATTAATCATAGTGTGTTAGAAAGGAAAAAATATTACCTCAGGAGTACTGATGCATCAGTACTCCAATGAGGGGGTGCCACGTAGGCACCACGATGGGACCATTGCCTACGTGGCACCCCCTCATTGGAGTACTGATGCATCAGTACTCCTGAGGTAATATTTTTTCGTTAGAAAGGGTGACATGTAAACACATTTTATACTTTCTTAAAAATTGAATTATGATCAATCAAAATCATATCAAATAAGCAATGATCAAAATTTAAGCTTTTGTGTTAGCAAATTGTAAGTCTACAACAAAGATATGTCTGGGCAGCTGCAGCTTATTGAATAATCTGTTGATAACCTAATTAAAAAATATACTGATAATTTAGGTTCAATGACTATTACAAATTTTTATTTCTTTGAAAAAGTCAGACCGTAGCCAGAAAACTGCTACTACAATTAGATATGTGCAGAGCGAAAACACTGTTTTCAATGTTTTAAAAACACTTAAGCTGTCAAAAGGCGATTTATCCAAACAGACCGTAGCCAGAAAACTGCTACCACAATTAGATATGTGCAGAGCGAAAACACTGTTTTCAAAGTTTTAAAAACACTTAAGCTGTCAAAAGGCGATTTATCCAAACAGACCGTAGCCAGAAAACTGCTACCACAATTAGATATGTGCAGAGCGAAAACACTGTTTTCAATGTTTTAAAAACACTTAAGCTGTCAAACGCGATTTATCCAAACAGGTCAGGTGCATTTTCAAAACGCCACTATACCAAATAAACAGCCCCAAACGCACCCCAAGTATGAGTCAGAGTTCGGACTTGAGGTTGTTCATGAAATTTGAGCTCGAGTTTGATTAGAGCTCAAATCAAGCTTGATTCGTTTTACATTCTGATTGTTTGAGCTCAACCAATTTTTTGTATTATATGATGATAATCATGTCATTATCAAGTAGATTAACAAATAGTACTATGAAGTTGTTTGATTTCTAACTAAACAATTTTTAACGAGCAAACTAAAATTAGTTATGTCGAGTTATTTATTTTATAACAAAGTGAGTTTTATGCAAACTAATTAGCATGACATTTTCTAATTAAATGAGCTTTATCATACTTATTAGAAAAAAACAAGTTTTTAAATGAAAGACTACTAAATAATTTGAATTAAACAAGTTTTTAAATATTTTTTATGCATTACGAATTAAAATAAAAAATTAATTCAATATAAATAAGTTCTAAATCAAATTCTAATTGAATATATTCACAAAAAATTAAATTAATTTTTAACAAAACTTATTCATAAGCATTAAAGCTTATTCACAACTTCTTAATTAACACATTAAATTGTTCATTGAATTTCCTAATAATTTTTTTTTCAATATAAATCTTAATTTAAATTGGATTCAAATTTAATTTGAATTAGATTAAAATTAATTCAAGCCAATTTTATAAGACAATATGCAAACAAGATAAATTCATAAAAATAAATATCTGATTATATCACAAAACATATAATTACATGAATAGATCGACGGATCCAAACATGAATAAAATAAAAAATTACAATCAAGAAAATAAATCAAGACGAAGGAAAAATAGCCGACATTTATAACCCTAACCCTAAATCCCCAAAATAAATCGAACCCCACAGTAACATCCAGAAAGAATTCATCAATTACAACCCCAATCACATACATGCATCAGAAGTATTACATAATCAAACCAATATTTGACTTCGAACTAACGAATCGGAGATCAGCAGAACAGAAACCCAATGGCGAGAGCCGAGAGGGATGCGAGAGCGGAAGCGGGGCCGATGATGCCAGCAGCGGAGGTAGGGCTAGGAGCAGGAGCGTCGGCGGGGCGAACGGCACAAGAGAGGAGGCCGCGATGGAGGCCACGGCGGCGGCGGCGACGAGCCTCATTCTTAGAGAGGACTCCATCTCTGCACGAAGAATAGGGTTTTTTTAGATCTGGTGCGAAGGAGAGAGAGCGTGAAAAGAGGAAATGATGCGACAGGCATGTGGAAGGGAAGGAGCGAGGGATTTTAAAGAAGGGAGATGGGCAGCGGGCAGTTTTGATTGCTGCCCGGAGTGGGGCTTTAGCTGGCATTTTTCCTTATATATATATATATATAAGGACATTGCACCATTTAAGCGAAAGACAGGGCCGTCCAGTATATGATTGATCAATGGAGCGTTATTAATCTCCGCCGGCAGTCTTTTAGGTTATTGAAATACCCCATAACTTGAGCGTCTGGCGAGATTGCGATTCTTAAAGAGAATCCAACGGTAGTGAAGCAGTTGATTAATTCATCAAAGGAAGATGAATTGCATGGGATTGTTCATCCGGTAAGAGCATCTTCCATGACAGCTAGTTGTCTGTTTGGTAGCCTGTTGCAGCTGTTGTGGGGCCCATGAAATAGCTGTCGTTATGGTTCAACAGCTCACATCTCCTGTTCCCTCCTAATTATTGCCGAATTTTAGTGACATTAAAAAATTGTTAAAGTTTGTAGCTGCGCAAACTCCACCACAAGCCAAGATTTTAGCAGCTTATAACTTTATATATATATAC
>NW_018165280.1:1835716-1837564 GCF_001263595.1 Phalaenopsis equestris
TATATATATATGCGCAATACTTTTTTTTAGTTTGAATAAGACAAGCCAATTTTGAAATGGGTTTAAATTAGGTCGAATGAGCTCAAATTAACTCAACATGAGAGTAATATTGGAATTTTTTTTTTATTTGAATCATGAATTTTGGAACATTTCAAATAATAAATATTTTTTATTGGAATTGAAGATTATTCAGGGTCTCAATACTAGCAAACATATCGTCAAATTGACCGTCTCGACATGGCGAGCCCAATAAAGCCAAAATTGGTTTGATCGGAGTTTGATTAGGCCCAAATCAAGTCGTTTAAGCATATTTGGAGGCTTTAGATGAGCAATTGAATGATCAAATGAATTCTAAATTTTAAAAGCTTAGAGTAGAATCGAGTGTCTCATATAGCTGAATCTAATGAGCCCATTTTCACTAAATTCTTACATCATTAAGGCACAACTTCATTTGATCAAAGAGATCGCTTTGGGTAATCTAATGGAGTGGTCTAGATTCATGCACTATTTATAGAAGATAACAATGAAAAAAAATCTATAAATAGACTATCATTCCCTTCATAAAAGGGTACCTGATTTTTAAGAGAAAGTTGATGCGGCCCTGAGCTCTAGAGGATTTCTGAGCTCCACCACCGTTGGGTCGTCACCGACTAGCGCCTCTATCACCGAACCACTTTGTTGCTGCTCGTCCATTGTTATCTGGATGTGATCGCCGCTAGATCAATAGTCTTTAAGTCGCAACCATCGTCATCATCGCCTAACCACCACCATCAAGCTGTCACCATCGCAGAACCACCGCGGCCAGCTCATTGCCTTTGAGCCAACACCACCGCTACACTATTGTCATCGCCATCAAGCAATTGCTTCCCGACCACCTCATTTTGATTGCCATCACCCGTCAGACCATTGATGCCTTACCATCTCTGGACCATCGTTGCTCAACCACTGATGTTTGGCCACCGCCATTGCCAGACCACAGTCTTTTCACCGCCACTGCTAGACGACCACTGCTCGAGCTCTATCATTGTAGCATTGGACTACTGTCAAGACCGTCAAACTACCACCACCGATCAACACTGGACCTTTGCTGCTTGACTATCACAATCCCACCATTACCGCCGATGTGGCCACTTCCTTTGCACTTTCTATCACTTGCCTAGTGAAAGTCATGTACCATTTATATAATGTTGCTTCTCACAAGGCAAGATCTGACAAAATTTTGCAACCTACATCGACATATTAAAACCATTTCAATAGGTCAGCTTATGGTTTTTGCCTCCTCGGGTTTTTCATGTAAAAACTCCTGTTGTCTTGTATCTGTTCTTCGTATAATACTACGCGCTTGCGTGCGTCTAGTTTTGAGCTTGTTAGAGATTGAGCCGAGTTGGCTCAAAATCAAATCAATTCGTGCCGGGGCTAATTTTATGTTGGCTTGTCATGTTCAATCTGATTAAAATATTTATAAGCAGTGTCATGTAAATATTTAACGAGAATAAAACGACAAGAATATAATTTCTTACGGAGGAAAAATAAACGAACCCAAGAGATAATAAGAAAATCGGCCCATCAAAACTGCATCGCATGTGATTTTTGATTTTATTAAACTATTGGACTAATGACAACTGTAGCAGCTTGCTTTCCTTTTCTTCCGGCACTTGGCATCTAATATTTAAAACCTAATATTTATTTTAAAAATAATTCAAATTTTTAAATCACTTCAAATCATCAATAATATTAACTTTTAATGAATTACACTTTATCATGGATGTATTTTTTATATAATTATAATTAAACTATGTTATAGGTATGGTTGCATATGAAAAAATTCACGACCATATATATATATAT
>NW_018165280.1:1837600-1844529 GCF_001263595.1 Phalaenopsis equestris
ATATATTAGTATTATATGAAAATTTAATACACATATGTAAAATAAGAGCTGACAGAGGTGAATAATAGGGGTCCTAGCTTAGTTGAAATGATTCTACTATTCAAATTTATGTTACGAACTTCACATGCCTTTGACCAACAACAGCAACAAGCCTTTATCCCGTTAAGTGGGGTCGGTTACACGATTCTTTTTTTTTTTTTATCATGTCCTATTGAGTGTCTTATTTTCATTTAAATCTAATAGAATAAGATTATTTTTTTATGCAATATGCCCAAGTCTTTTTAAGGTCTATCTCTGTCTTTCTTAGCATAAGTCGAATCCAAAACATTTACTCTCCTAACCTAATGATCAGATGGTCAATATTTAATGTGACCAAAACATCTAAGACAAAAATTAAGCGATCATTCGAACTTCTAAAGTATGTTCGTAAGCTTTTTATCTTGTTTTAAGCGCACGGACTGGGCTCACTTGGATTCAAATGGAATCACAATTGATGTCATTTGACTCAACTTATTTAAAAAAAATTCAATCGTCATACTTGTCTTCTATTTCGATTATTTCGAATATTGGAACGAGAATCTCGAAGTGTTATTAAATAAGCTATAAAATTGGACAAGTCTTTTACTTCTATTATTAAATGGGCATTTATATACATACCACCCAATTCCTGTATATATATTTGCATATCTAACACCCAAACTTTATTTTTTTTACTGTTGAGAGATTAGGGCGAAGAAAATAGGAATCATCAACACAAATCCAGAAGAACACACGGAGATTTAACGAGGTTCGACAAAGATGCCTACGTTCTCAGGAGCAGACCAGCGACTTTTCCACGAATCCAGAAAAAGAATACAGAAAACATAATATGAGATAAAATCTAGGTTTACATATAGCTCTATTTATACCCCTAGAAAGAACAACAAAAGAAACTCTGGGTATAATATGTAATTACCAAATTACCCACCCCTGACCCACATAAGGAAACTCCCCTGATCAGGACATAATCTTCCGTCTGCCCCGCTTCGCTCCAGCATCTACACTTTTGTGGTATATGAGTCATATCTAACACTTATAAACACATCACTATTTTAACTTTTATACAGTGAAACACACATTTTGATGCATACATTTACATCATCCACAATATTTCATACATACATATATTAAATTTAATTGATAATTAATACTGAAATTAAATAATTGATAAATAATTATTAAATTTTTTATGTCCAATAAATTAATACATAAAATTTGTGTGGCATGCATATAAATTCTACTGCATTTATAATTTATAAATAATTACTAAAAAATTGTATCACTCATTTTCATTATAATTAGTAGGCAGCTTTAGAAATAAATAATAAGCATGCTGTTTTGCTAGATGGCTTTATTATTTTAATTATTTTAAAAAGTTTTTAATTATTTAATTATGAAAACATTAAAATATTATTAAAATATTTTTAGCTTTGAAAATAAAGCCATAAAATTGAGACTTTAAATGGGCCGTTGAACTTCCAGAAAGCCCATTTAAGCACAAACCCAAAAGGTGAATGGGCTTCCACTTCCCATCCAAGAACCTGAAAGCTTTTATAATGTATATAATCTATTATTTTATTTTAATCTCCATTTGATTTATTGTTTGTTAAAGGAAGATTTGCATACATATCCCACAATTCCTGAATATTTACATATCTGACACCTAAACTTTAAAATTAACATACATACCATCTTGGCTATGTATGAAAATGTGCATTTTACTTTTTGAAAGTTAAAATAATGATATTTTTGATGTGAAATAAAAAAAAAATGAGTGATATAAATATTAAAAAAATAAAATTTAAATGATATATATGTAAATTCATAGGAATTGGGCGGTATGTATGTAAATGCCGAATTTAAGCATTCATGCAAAAATGGCCTAAAAAATTTCATGATCAAAATATTTATGCTTTTTATAAGAAGATAACTAAGATAATAGATGCATGATATAAGAATAGTTAAGATAATAGTCTAATAAAAACACAAACACACACGAACATTGGCTTTAATTTCATTTTATTAAAAGTTTAGCATAAATTAAAACATATTTGATATTTTATTTTTCGAAAAATGTGAGGAGTACACTAAGCTTTATATATAGAAAGATAGGGAGTTACAACTCGAAGACTAGAGATTGCAATTCACACAGAAACATAAAAAGACCAACATTAACAAAAAGCAAATAAACAAACCCCAACAACCAACAAATAGAAGACAAACTAGAAAAGAAAAACAAGTACTAAAGAGAAACTAGCAATCTCAACACCAATAGTCTGCAGCTATAACAAAACCCAGAACAACAATAAGAAAGCAACACCAAAGCAAATCCATCTTTAAATTTGGGATGAACTGCCCATCCGGTCGAACCAAAGAATCAATCCAACCAACCAAAGTAGGAGCAAATCATTTTTGCAAAAATGGCTTCAACTAATTAAAGATCAACAACAGGAAGAGTGAGAGAGACCATAAGGAAGCATAATTAATATAAACCCATCTTCAAGATGAAAGAATCTAGCCATCCATCCGAGACTGAAGAATCTGTCCATCAAGCAAAATCATACCAAGACAAGCAGGAGCAATCCAAATATGCAAAAATACCAAAGAAAAACATAAATACACTTGAAGAAAATTAAACTGAAAATAGAAAATAGAAAAAATGAAGGAAAAAAATCAATAGGAATGAAAAACTCAACATAAGAAAGGTTGACAAAAGATAACTGAATAAACAAGAAAAGAGCAAAACGAAAAACAATAAATCGTCACAAGCGAAGACAGATAAATAAATTTCTAAGAAATAAAGAGCTCAGAACTTACAAACCAAAAAATTGAGTTCAGAAACACACATGAAAGGAAAATATTAAAATTCATTCCAAATATCATAAATATATAAATCAAAAGTCCAAAGAAATTTAAATTATTATTTAATTTTAATAAATGGTTCGAAATATTATATCTCAAACCAAAAGCAACAAATAAATAGAAGAACTAATCTTAATAGAAGAGAAAAGAAGACAAAACAAGAAAAAAAAAAAACCAATTAAGTCAAAGAAGCAACCAAAAAGGCGAGAAAACATCTGAAAGATGAACTGACAAATTCTAGCCGGTTCTTTGTAGAAGCAATTTTGAGCCTAGTTCGAACCAATCAAAGGACTAGCTCACAGTCGAATCAGTTGAACTGACTAGTCTGATCAACTTTAAAAAAAACGTGAATGAAACCATTGCTAGAAATAAATAAATTTAGATTTAACAAATTGAGTTTGCTCTAATGATAAAGAATTTTATTTCATCGAATTAGTTTAAAATCTTCAAAATTAATGATTTGCCAATGAACTTTAAGTGACTGTGTTCACAAAAATTTGATTTATAATGCCAAGTCCTCCAAATTGAGTTATTATTATTATTATTATTATTATTATTATTATTATTATTATTATAGTTGAGGTTAAGCCGCATGCGGTATGCATGATTTGGGCCTCAACACAGTGGACAAGATCAACATAAGAATGAATTGTCTCCCACATCAGTGACGAGTAAAAGGGTCCTGGGTGGAGCCCCCCAAGGAAAACCTCCTTAAGTAACTTTGGATCTACTCCTGGAATTTGACGGGCTTCTGCAGAAAACCTGTGGAAATAGTTTTTAAGCGACTCTCCTTCACTTTGACGAATTCCTGAGAGATGAGATGAATCCTTGATGATTCGTCGATTTGTTATGAACTGCTCCACAAATAGTTTGACAAGCTCGTTGAAAATGTTTACAATGCCCCTTGGTAGAGAGTAGAACCAGGTTCGAGCTTGTCCCTTAAGAGTGACTGAGAACACCTGACATAGAAGCACGTCAGAGGCACGTTGAATGTGCATGATGGTTCGATAATGATCAATATGTTCATAGGGGTCAGTTATCCCTTCATATGCGTCAATGTTCGACAACTTGAAGCCTGTTGGAATAGAGTATTGGAGGACCGCATTTGCTAAAGGAGAGGATTCAAGTATGTTATGGTGAGTATGGAAGTGATCTTTTTTATTCTAAGGGGAACTCTTCTCGGACGAAGCGACGTAGTTTGTTACGTATGACATCATCTGGAACGGTAGCAAGATATGGTGGTGCCATGGGAGCTACATGAGATGGATGAGTGGAACTTGTGGTGTTTAGAAGTTCAGCATCATGCCATGGCAAGGGAACTGTTCCTTCTTGAGCAGGAGGCCGGTACGAGTCCCTCCGGGAGGTATGTTTCTCGTAGGTCACAGATTTAATGGCAAACGAGTTTCGTTCATCGGTGTGGACAGTGGTTGTTGGGTCCCTTGTAGGAATTGTATGATCTCCAGTTGAGACTCCTCTATTCTACGCATTTGTTCTTCCACAAAAAGAACTGAAACCCCCTCTTTAGTTGGATAATGTCTTCCAGGGCGGAAAGATGAAGAAACATGTCGTCCTTGATTTCGTGACTGTTCCTTGGATCGATGGGTGTTAGAGCGAGCTGCTCTGTTCTCTCGAATATTTTGTTTGAAGTCCATGTAGAAAATTGAGCAAGTACTTCAAAGGTGGGATTGTGAGCTTCCCACAAACGATGTCAAACTGATGCGTGCTAAAAAATTTGCGGCGGTAGAGTAACAAATTATCGTCTTAGTGTTGTACAAAAGTTTAATACACACACAGATGAAATAAGAAAACATGGTGAAGACTCTAGAACTTTTTACGTGGGAAACTCGTAAGGGAAAAGCCACGGGGTCTGGCCTAGTTGCAGAAATCCAATATTGATTGATGATTACGAAAATTCATTGTCCCACAGACGGGAAATGATAACTATATTTTTCAAGGTACAACGTTGACTGACGGTATTTGATTGGTGGTGATTGATGATGATATGTGTAGGTTGACGATGGTTGGTGGGGGTTGACGACAGTTGGCGGTGGTCAGTGGGATTCAACGGCAGTCGACGGCGGTCGATGATGAAGGTCGGCGGTGGTCGACGACGGAGGTCGGTGGTGGTCGACGACGATTGGTGGTGATGATGAGCTGCAGTTTCTTCTCAAGACATCAGGCTCTTTCTACACTTCTTTCCCCTTCATGAGAGGCATGGGACACTATTTATTGTGTTATAGGTGCAATTAATACAGGAATATGAATTATTTTGATAGGACGATTCAGAGAGCTTCCCTCAATCATACAAAGTTTAATGGACATTCGAGTGCCTTAATGATGTCAAAACTGAGTGATCTTATACTCGTTGGATTTGTCTTGTCGAGCCGGTCGATCTGAGTATAAACTCGACATATTTGAAAACCGTTTTACCTTCCAAATGTGTCCGATAATCTTTCAAGGGTGGTTTAATAACTTGATCTGAGCTTGATTTGACTCGGATTGAACTAGTTTTTATATCATTAGGTCTGTCTGATCGAGCCGGTCAGTTTGACTATAAGTTTACTGAAATAGAAGCTCTAGATGACTTTTTATCAAGAATTGAACGTTTCTTGTTTAAAACTTTGTCTCGGGATCCGTGTCATGCTTCGAGATTCGTGCAGGATGATGAACATTTATTGGCGTCGTATCAGATTTAATCGTGACACGCATAAATATATCAGTTCAACAGTTTAATAAATCACATGAATGCTTAATCTATAAATATCAACATTGCCTATGATCTATATGTAATTATCCCTTTTCTCTTCATAAGTTTTTTCCTTTTAGTCATTCTAATAATTTGAAGCGCAAATCATTAATCTTCTTAGATGCGTGCGCTGGCCGCGAACGTGACACGCCGTTTATTGCATATTCAGCTTACTTCATGGCAGTTAATAAAGGAATAAATTGCATATCAAGACATCATTTGTTGCTGTCATAGGGGACCATTATTTATAATATTCAACACGCGGCTGGCCGTCTGGCCGCAATTATAAAAATCTTCAATTTGGTAGGTCCAAGTTAGGTGCGACTTGCGGCTCACACGTGATCAATAATAGAGTGGGCCTGATTTTTTTTTTTTTTTTAAAAATCTAAACTTTTATATTTCAATTTCGCCACATAATTCTTATGTGCTCATATGTCTAACAAACTTTAATTTTTACATAATGGTCCCCTTACATACATAGAAAGCTGAATTTCATTTTTTCTAAGTTACAATTGTATGAACAAAAACTTTTCTTATGTAGCCGCGGTCATGCTGTCTTTCTAATGGAGTTGAATCTCTTCTTTTACCCGCAGATCACACATACCGCACAGTCTTTCTCTAGGCCTCCTTTCTTTGAAAAAATATTTCGTCCGAACACCGCACGTCCGGATTGCTAACCATTGAGCGCCACATCACTATATACTTCATCGACGGACGACATTGTGGTTGGTGGTTGGACGTCTGGAAGTGCGGACTTCCAGATGGAATATTTTTTCCTTTTTTTTTGGATTTACGTTGCCTCACATCCACTAATTTCACGGGCTGTAATATCCTGTCATTTTTATTCTTCTTTACTACCAGCTCGTTCAGTCATTCGTACTCTTCTCTACTGCCACCTCATTGCTTAAGTCACACAATTTATTTTTCATTTTGTCAGCCTCCCTAAAAAATTATAAGATGAAGAAAGTTTACCCCAAGGCTCTGGGTTGAATTTTTAAAAAGTGGATGAGATAATATACAAGACACGACATAGAGATTTCACACTCATCTTGTATAAACTTTAAGATATGAGGTTCGAAGTTTCTCGTAAGCACAAACCACTATGTTTAATTACTCTTCCTAATAACGTGAGAGCACTTTTGATTGTGGCTAGTTATTAAGGATCTAAATGCTCAACGAACAATAATAGCATATTTAAAATTTAAAATTTATAAAATCATCACCATGACTTTAAGAGAGAATGGACGGCGAAAGAATGATGCTCACGAATAAGATCTTTCCC
>NW_018165280.1:1844547-1859205 GCF_001263595.1 Phalaenopsis equestris
TCCCTAGTTTACTTACTTAGAGGAGATTGTCGGCCCAAGTTGATAGAAGAATCATTGTCAGTAACTATGAATTTTTTATGTCTAAGGAAGAATATGGAAGGGTTCGTGAGATAGAATTTTACGTTTAGGTTGGTCCTCTATCTCCGTCAGTCTTAGCATTGTTAGTTTTTACGTCTAGGTTAGTCCTGTATCTACGTCAAACTTAGAATTTTACGTATAGGTTAGTAACAATGAGTTTTTTACGTCTAGGTTGACTTACCTTAAGAGAGAATATTTTTCTAGGAGGACTAATTTAAGTGAATCTTAGCATATAGAAGGCTTCACGCCCTATCAAATATACCATATGATTCATAACTCAAAAGGGTAAAATATCATTGAGAAACATATGGGTTACGACATTGATCGTAATATAACGATGCCTTTTGATAGCAAACCATCCAGTTAGAGAGCTCTGATTATAATCATTTTTGGGGTGTCATTTGACGACAAAACACTACCACATCCTTACTAACAAAATTATTTGAGTTTGAATTTAGTAGTATATTTGATATGTCATTAGTTCTAATGTTTGCTTAGGCTTGTTAAGGGTATATTACTAAATTCAAATATTAGACTTGTTAAGGGTATATTTGTTGTTTTATGTAGTTTACAGGTGTCGAGCACGTTTCAAAGAGTAAAACATAAAGTGATCGAATTGAGAAGAGCGACATAATTACGCATGCGCCCCTATCATAATTACAGGGGATCCTCTGTTGGATCGGTGTAATCACGCAGGATTTTGGTGTAACTTTGCCTAGCTCGTCGTAGCAATGCTAGTTTGGGCATGTCCTGTGGATTTGAGCTGGCGGGCAAGATGACCTACAGACGTTATCACAACTTATGTGAGCAACTATGACCTACGTAGCTTACCACTTGTAGAATTTTGACTCATGCCTCTACAGCATGTGGATGTCATCATCGCTCCTTGCTACGATTTATTTGATTAACTATAATTTATGCGGCCCACAACTCACATTGGCCCCACTACCCGGTCTCTATGGTCTACTAATGTTATCGCTACTCACCACTATAGCCTATGCTACCCACTACGACCTACATGACTCACAACTCATACAATTTCATACGTCTTTCGTGGCTAGCCGACGCTTCTGAAACAATCATATCAGATCTACATGACCAACTATTACCTTGACTTTCGGCTATGACCTATTAGGGTTATGAATTTAGCTCGAAGATTGATTCAAATTTTGGCTCGATTTGAGATCAGATCAAAATAAACGAGCCGAACTGCAAGCCAAATTTTTTGTTCAAAATTTTTTTGAGCCAATTTTGAATCGACCCCATCTTAGCTCGAAATTGAATCGTTAACAACATATGATTGTAAATTTAGTGAATATAACAAAAAGTTCTTTAGTTGCTTGAAATTAATTAGAATTTTTGCGCGGATCAAGATCAAATTGACATAAGCGAGCCGAGCTACGAGCCAAAATTTTTAATCAAATTTTTTTCGAGCCGATTTTGAGCCTACCCTAGCTCGGCTCAAAATCGGATTGTTAATGACCCTACAACCCATACAATAAGCTTAATCCACGACTACCGTCTACAACACTTACGACTGACTACTGCCTCCATAGTAATTAATTACCTTGCAACTTGTTATCACCAGGAACTACATTCATTACAACCAGACGACAACAATTATAAATGAGCCACTCTTGTACATTTACAATGATTATCTTTATAACTTTATTTTCTCTAATTTAAGAGATGAGTGAATATGTGTACTTAACATTCAAAGAAAATTAGTTCAACTGGGCTAGAGCCAGTGATTTTTTCCTATTTCCAGAATTTTTCACATAAAAATCGAGATTTCTCACCTTATTGTGGGCAAGAGTCTCGTACAATGCTAGAATGCTAAAAAATTAGCCTAGTGCCACCGATTTTCCGACACACACCAATAAAAACATAAGCAAATTTTTCATCCCTGATGAATCTCAAACGAAGTTCGATTCCACCAAGAATAGGCTCAATAGATTGTTTTGACGATCCGAACCGACTCGGGTAAGCTCGTTTGGCAAGTTGACGCCCCAATGAAAATTTGGTTACATGAATGAAATTTCATGCCAAAAATAAAGTTCGTACACAGTAAATCACCAAAAAATGAATGCGGCAAATGTAAGATATGTGGAGGTCAACACTCATTTTAGCTATTATTTGTACAATCTCTTTTTATGAAAATACAAAACAAATTCATATAATTTCATCAAGCCCTCTAATGCCAAGGTATCCTATCTTTTAGAACTGGATTGTGACAAAGATAATTGTATCATCAATGTGATATCAAATATTTGAATGATATGAATGTAAAAAATAAAATTTAAGTGTTAGGTATATAATTATATCTGAGTTAGGCTATATGTATGACGATGAACATTTATTTTATTTTCTTAGATAGGATGAGAGTTGGCTCGTTATTTGCGAATAGTTCGTTTTCGGATAGTTAAGAAGCCCGTATTCAATTCTTTCGTTAAGTTAACGAGTCGAACACGAATAATCTTTTTTCGCTCGAAATATAAACGAGCCGAACATGAATAAAGATAAAGACTTGGTCATTCGTGCACAACTAGTTTTAACTTGAAAATTAATGAGTAGTATTTATTTAAAAAATATTAATTTATTAGAAAGCTACAAAGATTCATAATCAAATAAAATTAATAATTAAAAAATAAATTAAATTTATTTAAATGATATTTTGATATAAATAAAAAAATTTAAATCCGGTTCCAACCTTTAATATTGATACGCCACAAACAAATTTTCATTATTCATAATGAATCTCGAGATATGACACGAATCTCGAGACAACCTTTTGAGCAAGGAACATTCAAACTTCAATTAAGAGTCATCCAGATTTCTGATTTCAGTGAACTTATAGTCAAACTGACTGGCTCGATGAGATGGACCCAATGACATAAGAACTAGTCCAATCTAAGTCAGATCAAGCCCATATCAAATCATTAAACCACTCGTGATTCTTGAAGGATTTTCGGAGGCATTTGGAAGGACAAACAGATGTCAAATCTAGCAAGTTAATAGTCGAATCGAGTGTCTCGACAAGACGAATACAACGAGTATAAGATTGCTCAAATTCGACATCGTTAAGGCACTCAAATGTCCATCAAACGTTAAGTGATCGAGTGAAGCTCTCCAGATCGTTCGATCAAAATTGTTCATATTCCTGCATTAATTGCACCTATAATGCTATATATAGATTTTCACCCCACATTAGGGGAGAGGTTTGAGAGAAAATTAGAGGCTTTGAGAAGGAGCTCAAATCAAACTGATCGGCTCGATGAGACAGACCCAATGTTATAAAAATTAGTCCAATTTGAGTCAGATCAACCCTAGATAAAATCATTAAACCACATCTGAAAAATTTTCGAAGGCATTTAGAAGGACAAACGAATGTCAAATCTAGCAAGTTAATACTCGAATTGAGCGTCTCGACAAGACGAATCCAATGAGTCTAATATTGCTCAATTTAAACATATTTAAGACACTCAAATGTCCATCAAATGTTAAGTGGTCGAGGGAAGCTTCTAGATTATTCGATCAAAATGGATCATATTCCTGCATTAATTACACCCAAAACACTATAAATAAATTCTCACCCCTCACATGAGGGAGAGAGAGGCTTGAGAGAGAATTTGAAGATTTGAGAAGGAGCTCAAGTCCAACATCATTTTTGTTATCGTTGATCGCCGCCGACCACCACCGGCTGTCGAAGACCATCGTCGACCTCTGTCGACTACCGTCGATTAAATCCGACCTCTGTCGACCACCGCTAATTAGACGTCGTCAGTCGATGTTATAACTTGAAAAATTAGTAACCACTTCCTGTCTGAGGGATAAAATGTCTTTGTAATCATCAACCTATAGTAGATTCTTACAACTAGGTCAAATCCCGTAGTTTTTTTCTTTTACGGATTTTTTACATAAAAACTTCTAGTATCATCACAAATTATTTCCCTTCTCATTTGAGTGTGTGTTGAATCTTCATACAAAATTAAAAAAATAATTCATTCCGATATCGCCACAAATTTTGCAGGACCGATCAAATATCTTTGCAGTTGCCGGCTAATATTGTCAAAATGATTTAAAATGATTTGAGCCGAACATGAATACATTATTTTTGTTTGAAACTTAAATAAGTTAGAACACGAAGACAGCTGGGCCTGCGCTGATTTACATCATACTGATGAGATTCATCAGTCTGTGCCGTGCACAAGTAATGCTACGTAGTCCAAGAAATTTGCACTGAAGGAAAAAAGTAACAGTTCCGAAATATTCACGATCTTATTTATATAATTTTATTGATACAGAAACATGGCAAATTTATCACTTGCCCAACTCTGCAGAACATTTTATTCCCCCCACCGGAAAAACAAAGCTTAGTACATCACTCATGGCTACTTCGTCTTCTTCATCTTCTTTCCTCAAATCGATCAAATGGAGATACTGTTAGGAATCCCCTTGGCAGTGAGCCCCTGCTCGCTATAAGGCGAAAGCAACGTGTACTCCAACTTCTTCGACCCGCCACGGTTCTTCAATTTCTTATCATCATTCAGCTCTGCTATCTTCTCCTCCACCTCCTTCAGCTTCGAACCAAACCGCTTCAGAGCCTTCAGCGCCTTCTCATTGCTGGTCCACTCCTCGCTCGCTCTCTGGCCCAAATATAACTCATCCGATGCGTGCGTCGACAGGATCTCGATCACCGATATCTCCAGAATGGCCTGCAACTGCCCCGTGATCGTCTTTAAGAACACTTTATCCGGGTTCGTTTTAAGGAGCTCGTAGTCCGCCGTGCCGGCCTCCGGCATGGCCGGGCCGGCCTACGGCGTGAACCGTCGGGTCAAGCTCGGACGGTTGGGGAGGTAGCCGCCGTAGGGATACTGACCGAAGTTCACGGCGGCGTGCATGGCGGAAGCTATCCAGATTATGGTGGAGCAGATGCGGACGAGTGAGGGTAGGGAGTCGAGCTGCGGCCACCATGGCTTGTGTTTGAGGTCGCCATGTCCGACTTCAACGGCTTCTTTCCACCAGGTTTGGAGTTCGTTGTCGTTAAGGACGCTGGAGTTGTCTGGGTAGTAGATGGAGCAGTACTCTTCAACCCAAGACTCGATGGCAGACCAGATGGCGAGACCGTCGACGGCGTAGGGGTAGTCTTTGATCAAGAGATTTAGCTTAGTCGGACTCGATGGATCCTCCACTGCTATTCCCCTGCAAAGAAACACGCTTTAATCAACTGTACAAAAAAAAAAGTTCAATTTTGAGGGGTTGTCTGCAATGTGAGTAGTTTGGTGCAATACCGCTTGATAAGATCGGCGGGGAGTGATTGCTCGGCAAAGTTCCAGTTTTTGTAGAGAACGGACGACAGCTCCATGGCGTATTTTGCAGGGAAGACGGAGAGCTCGATGATACCGCCGGCGTTGACGAGGGACTGACGAGCAAGGGCGTTTATGTTCATGGTGTCGCGGTAGTGTGGTACGAGGAGCTTGTTAAGTGGATGAAGAGCGCTGAGATGCCTGTGCGTTGAGATCACAAAAGGCTCCATGATTGCGTGGGTGCGCAGCCTGGCGAAGAAATAAAACACTTGTTAGCAAAACAGGGGAGATGTTCAGAGAGAGATTGAGAAACCGGGGAATTTCATTCATCACCAGTGGCTGATAAGCTGGTGTACTCCATAGTCATTGACGGCAACAAACCCCTTGGCTAGATGCCAGATTGCAGCCTCGATGCCGGAATCTGCTGGCGTGTAGACGGTGCTTACAGCGCCGTGCCGCTCGCCTTCAGGATGCGGGAGGCTGAGCTCGACGGCAACTGGCTTCAGAGTGTCGTCGTCTCTGAGGAAGTAGAGTGTTCGGGTGGCGTATATTTTGCTCGAGGTTGAATTGATCCGTGACAGGTAAGGCATGAGCGCGTCATGATAGTTGATGATAAAGAGCCTGTTGCTACTAAGTGCCTAAAAGAAACAGAAATTAGATCACAAACAGAGAGCCAGAACAAATTGAGAGAGGAGAAATTTACTTCTTCTGCTGTGAGGCCTTCGAGATTTTTCTCGATATGCTCTGCTGTAATGGTGCTATTCTGATCTCCATACAGTGTGGAATCCAGGTTGCTGGTTGGCGGGAATTCCTTTCAGAAGGAAGTTTATATAGTTAGCTAGCTCTGCTTCTGCGCTATGTATATATCTAAAATGAAATCCCAAAACCATAATCTAGCAGCAGAAAATCATACCTTGAGTCTTTCAATGATGACAGGGTTCACACCAGCCAACGTTTCTCTCGCAAATTCCTCATCGCTCTGCCACGTCCACTTGTCCTCTTCAAATTAGAATGTCGAAAAAGAGAGGTCAATTGCCGGCAAAAAAGAGTCATTTTTATAAAACAGAGAGGAAATAGAAAACCTACTGTGTATGATATGTGGCATGGGAAACTTGAGAAAACCGCGCTGTTCTTTGGCCGGCTTGAGCACGCTTTTAAGCATCTCAAGAGGAATAGCATCGAGTAGCGCTTGCACCTGAGGAATATCCGGAAGCTGCAAACCACCTTCATAAAGCTTAAAAATATCTTCGTAGCTGTCGAAAGTGTTCGGCGTTCCATCGAACACAGCTTGAAGAATTGGAAGCAACGTCTTAGCCACCGCCTTGATCGTGTACCCCAAGAAATCCGACATCTTGAGGTGCCCAAACCGCTCGTCGCGCGGCACATAGATGTCTTGATCCAGCGAGAACAACCTGCTCTCGCTCTTCGGATCTGCAAACTTCTCCTCCATTAAATCATGAAAAATTAACACCTCTGATCTCTGGCACACTCAGTTCTTACGCTTACCTGCTTTAGTGGGCGGTCGAACGGTCTTCCCGCGACGCGGGTAAGGGAACTCGTCTGAACCGCCAATAACCGGCCGGGCGAGAGCCGAGCTCAGATCCGGGTTGCCGAGATCGTTGTAGTACGCGTAGCCATACACTCGGTCCCATTCCTCCAGCTGCCGACTCACGTTTTCTCCTCGCAGGTGCCGGAGCTCCTCCTCCCGGTAAGGCTTCAGCGGTTCCGGCGTGTTTCTCGGCAGATACGACTACAAAGCTCAAAACTTTGGATCAGAACAGCAACAGAGGAGAGAAAACCATAACGCAAAGAAGAAAGATGAATGTTTTCATTACATCGTTAGCGAAGAAGACGCGATCGTAAGTGTATTTGGAGGTGTTGTAGACCCATGAGTTGCAGTCGAAGTGTATGCGTCCCTTGCCGGGGAAATCGTCGATAGTAATATATTTGAGGAAGAACTCCGCCAAATGGCGGTTCTTCACGATTACTGCGCCGGGGATCCCTTCTCCTTCCTTCACGTGAAACGTCACCGTAAATTTTATCTCCCCAGCGGTGATCGTCTGAAGAACAGGGAGCAACGGCGGCTCAAGATACGCCAGCTCCCCTACCAATCCTCTGTTATCGTTATCTGCGAAGGTTTCAGATTTCAACTCTAAGATCACCCACCACTCACCGCTGATTAATAAAATTAATAGCTTTTTTGACTTTGAGCTTAAATAGTATGCATTTTTTAGTAATCAAATCAATAATTTTCAACTAAGAAAGAAGTCATGGAGGGCAGACGCACTGGGATCGCCGGCGGTGGCGCTGACCAGCTGAAGGGAAACTTGCTGGCCGAGTACGTCCTGAATACCGTTGAGTAAGGTGGCACCAAAGTCGTTGAAGTCAAGAACGGTTCTCTCCACGAGGACCACATGGCCCTTCACCTTCGTTCCCTGCCCAAAAGCACCATGAATTAAGTGCCCTAACATGTTTCTGGCCCTAAAAGTTCCTACTTTTGGCCGGAGAGGGAGGAGAAGAGGGGTTTGTGGTGGTGGTTTCTGCTCTGGGGATAGGGCGTGTGGTCATTTATAGCGGAGGGAAGTATCCTCTGCTGCTTTGTTTAATGCAGGCTCGTGATAAACGTGGTTAATATAATACGTTTGGTAATGGCAGCCATAAATTGAGTACGGCATATGTCATGGTTTTAGAAGATGAATTACATTGGGTGGCCCCAACGTTTCAATTATGAGTTTGTATATTATTTATTTATTTATTTATTTTTTCACCAAAAGGGTGAAATGGAGTCACGTGCTCTGGGAATTCAGCTCAAGGTTTCTTTAAAGGAGTCACCTCTCCTTCTTGGGAAGACCTCATTCTAGATTTCAAGCCATGTGGGTTGCCGAGTGTTTTAGGGTTTTCTAGGGAGTTCCTTTATTAAAATACTCTTTCTTTTTGTCCTTTTTTTAGGGTTTTGGATGTTCTTCTATTTGATCTCTTTGATGATCATTACTTACAAAAGGAAGTTTTATTGTCTTTTATTTTTTTTTCCTAGGGTTTTTATTTTCTTTTTTCTTTTGCTTTTCTCTTGGAAAATTTTTTCTTTTGTTCAAATTCTTCTAATTTTGGTGTTTATTTGCCCTATTTTTCTTCTATGATGGATTATCCACCACTTATTTTACTTTCTCTCGGCCTATTTGCGGTCCTATTTCATCACTTAACATGAAGAGTTTAGTTTTTCACATTTTAACAGTTCCTATAATTTCAATTGGCCTTATTCCATCACTTAACTTGAAGAGTTTAGTTTCATTACATCTTAAGAGTTCGTCTAGTTTTAATTGATTTTATTATATTTATTCTCAAGATAAAATTTCCTTCTCCGAACTTGAAATTCCAGAAGGAACGAAACAATGAAATTTAGCGTTGGTTGAATACGTGCTAGGGAAAAGAAATTTCTATGGTAATTTACAACAAGCAATTAATAGAATGTAAAAATTAGAAGGTCGATCAAACTTGTATCTATCATCAAAGGATCTTTTCTGTTTAAATTTAAGTATGAAGAAGATATGTAAATACTTTTGTGACCCTTGGATCATTTATGGAAAACCATTTATTTTTAAGAGATGGTCCCGAGCTTTTTGGCCGGTTAAAGAAGATTTTAAAGTTGTTTCCATCTAAAACAAAATTCCCTAACCTACCTTTGTGCTTTTGGAATGAAGTTAGTATTTTTATGATCGCTAGGAAAATTAAATTTCCATTACCTGTTCCTTCCTTAATTGCTAATGATGCATGTTTTTTTGGTTAAGAGTTAATATTTAAATTGATGCCAACTCTCATCTTCTTGATTCTATTTCTCTAGATATAAATGAGCAAGAGTTGGTTTTAAAAGTGATATATGAGTGTAAACCTACTCCCTGCAAAACATGTTCCACATGTGCTCATGATCTTATGCTTGCCCCATGTCAAACAATGGTCAATATGATCCTATTTTACAAGTTCCTTGGGGGGTATAAATAATAATTGAAATAATCAAACATTTAATAGAAGTAGGAGTAGACGTGTTCTTCTTATTTTTGTTATTGTTCCTGTCACTATGTCTGCTGTTAATAATACTAAAAATGATTTAATGTCTAATCTTAACATTGTTGTTCCTGCTGCTGAGAAATCTTTTAGTAATACTGATAAGAATGCGGATGTTGGAGAAACCCGTACTGCTGTTGTGATTTTTAATGATAATATCATAAATTCTGTTACTGCTTAAGATAATATGACATCTGATGATATCACTAATGTTAAACCGCTAATAAGAGCACAATATTATTAATGAATCAGATACAATTATTTTAGAAGATGGTTCTTGTTTGGATAATGGTGTTGCTTCAGTTATTATTGTACAAAAAATTATTATACTAATTTACTTTACATTCATAGAGAATTTTCAATAATGGTCTTAAATTTTCTTATATTCTCATTTTTCAGAGGAATTAACACTAGACTTATTTGTGGTCTTTGTCTTAATGATCTGAAACTCGTAATAGAGATATTTTTTGAATATTCTTTCTCTCATAATTTGTTAAAAATATGTTTTCTTAATGGAAATTTCTTCCTTGTTGCTATTAATTTTCATCAAATTTTTAATTACTCTGTTAGTATTAATTGTAAAATTTATAGAAAATTTAATTTGCTAGCTCTACAAGCTTTTGGTTATAGATCTTGTTTGAGAGAAATAGTTAAATTTTTAATAAATCTAATACTCTTATTGAGTTTATTGCTGAAAATATTCGATGGCTTATCAATATGAACTTCAAAGAGGGGATTTTTAAAATCTGATCTTTGTCCGTGATGGTTATCACTGCTTCATTATTTTCTTACTCAAGCATGTTGCATTTTTTATGTCAAATATCATGTTAATGCACAAACGTTCTTGTCATGCTCCAATGTGTTTTTAAAGTCGGGGTATTAAAAATTGGGTGGATTTTATGGCATGAGACCAATCTAAAAATTGGTCAAGTAGATTGCTCTTTGTAAATAATGAGTGGGGCCTCCCAGGGGAAGATTGAAAGAGCTACCATACCCTATATTTGTTGGGGAGGAAAATATGTTAAGAGTTCTTAGTGTTCTTGACTTGAGAGCTCTTCGACACTGTATTGGCAGTGTGTGATGGATGATAGATATTTTAAAGCTAGTCTCTCTATCTATGCGGGGAGATATCATGTCATCCCATTTAAGAGGTTTGACAAAGGTCACGAGGGGAGCCCCCTTGCAGATAAAATTTCATTCAAGCGTCTTGCTAAACACTACAAAAATGATAAGGCTCCACATCCCAAGAAAAAAGGAAATGAATGTTGTAGAAGTTATATAAAACAATGATGCAGATCAAACGAAAAATATGAATCCTCAAATGACTCCTATTGGTGTTAATGTCCCAAACGGTGATAGAAATATCTGCGCTTGAAAATTAAATATCCCTAAAAAGATGTTGAAGAATATATGTACAAATCGTGAGCAAACGGATGAGCCGATGGCAGGGCAGTGGCGACAGTGGTCTTACGGCGGCAATGTCAGCGACTAGATGGTGGTGGTCTAAAAGTATTGGAGCTCAAGGATTCTCAGGAGCTTGGATCTCATTTAGTTTTATCTTTCAAGTCTAAGTCCCAAGTTGCCTTTCATGAAAGGTTCAGAGTGACGTCCTCTGTAAGTACTACATGAATCCAGACTACTCAATTGGATGACCCAGACCATCCCCTTTGATCGGATGCTGTTTTATGAGCATTTAAGTGCCTTAATAATCTCAAAATCGAGTAATTTAGGCTCGTTGGATTCAACTATATGAGACGCTCGATTTGACTATAAAATTGTCAGATTTTGAATTCATTTGTCCATTCAATTGCCTATCCAAAGCCTCCAATTGCTCATATACAACTTGATTTGGGCTTGATCGGATCAAACAAATTTTAGCTTGAAACTTGTATGAGTCCGAGCTTCGATGATCACAAATTCTTATTTGAAACTGTTCCTTGCTCAAAATGTTTTGAGATTCTTTCATGATCAATATGATTCTTCTAGCGACAATAACTATTGCTTTGAACCATCTCCTTGTATAGAATTTAGCTCAAGCGTGGAATGACTTTGAAATTATCTTAATCTCATTCTAAATTCGAGTCTTTGTTATATAATCAAGTTTTGTGGCCATTAGAAAGCTTTTATTTACAAATTGTACAAATTCAAAATGCAGCAAATTACAAACTAGTCTTCATGCATTTGCTCTGACGATCTTTGCATCACTTATTTGTGATATTTATACCGTAGAAATGTAAATTAGTGATTGTATTTTAACCGCTTGCGCGGAACATATTTGCAATCACAACCTTGATGTTTTTGAAATGCGATCCAATGTCCCCCCTTTTTTTTAGTACATGCATTTAAAATATAACATTATTATGGCGTGTGGAGGAAATGAGCCTCTTGCCATGCTACTTATTAAACGAGCGTGTGGCTAACAATTTATTGTTTCTACATTAATAAATTACGACTGGGATTTTCCTTCAATTTTTTTTTTATCAAAACCATCGAATATATATATAATGTATAAAGTTTTAGTCCAATCATGTGGAAAAATCATGAGCGCTTGAAACTTATTTAATTATTATATATTGCACTAAATTTGTAGAGTCATTCATAAAGTTAGTAATTTTATATTTAAAAGTTACTCATAATTTATGTGAGGCCTGTTTTGAACATGTTGGAGTTGATCTAAAGTCTATTGTATTGATTCAGATCAGATTTGATGTGGGTCATAAGATTAGCTGTGATAGAGTGATTATTTAGTGTTTTAGCGTGGATGAACTTCTAACACAAGCGCATGTAATTAAAATGACAGGTAGCAGTAGAAGACACTTTGATTTTTATGTGGATAAACTTAAAAAGAGAAAGAAATCACACGTTTTAGTCTGATTGAAATAATCCGCTATATAATGGTGAGACACAACCCCACTATTCTAATGAGTTAGGGAGGATGGAATTACAAAGTTTATGTATAATGGCATTCCAACAATAATGATTGTAAAGAACTGTGAAGACCATATTTGATTTCTATAGAGGTAGTAGTCTGTTGTCAATGTTGTAGATGGTGATTGCGACATTAACTTTTTGTATGGGCTATCATTAAAAGTCATGTAGTAGTTGGCTATGTGGGTTGTAGACAATTAATTCAAGAGTGTCAGTTGACCCCAGATGTTGTAATAAAGACTTGTACGAGTTGTGAGCCAGTAAGTCATAGTTGGTCATATATGTTGTAATAGTGAGTTGCGATAATGTCTGTAGACCATGACAACGGGAGTTGGAGCTACATGAGTTGTGGACCGCATAGACCGCAAAGACAAAACTTAGGACCTGCATGAATTGTGATAACTTCTTTAGGCCACGAAGGTTGAAGTTGGGAGCTCTATGAGTTTAATGCCCGCAAGCCACAGAGGTAGGAGTTGGAAGCTTTACGGGATGCGATAACATTCGTAAGCCACACAGGTTGAGTTGCAGATGGTACAATAACAACTGTAAGCCAAGAAACTATAGTTTGAAACTGCATGAGCTATGATATAATGTGTAAGCCGCGAAAGTCGAAGTTGGAAGCTGTATGAGCTGTGATGACATTTGTAAACCGCAAAGGTCGAGGTTGGGAGTTGTGTGAGATGTGCTAACGTCGGTAGGCCACAGAGGCTAGAGTTGGGAGTTACATCAGTTATGAAAAAGTAAGTAAGCCGTGGAGGCCAATGTTGGAAGTTGCATCAGCTGTGATAACGTTCATAGGTCGTAAAGGGCAGACTTGGGAGCTACATGAGCTGAGATGATGTTCGCAAGCTGCAGAGACCAGAGTTGGGAGCTGCATGAGTTGATGATGATGTAGGCAACAGTTGGGCATGTAAGTTGTAGTGGTGTGTTGTAAGAAGAGAGCTTTAGAAATCTGCAGAAGGTCATTTTATCATGAGTATGGAGATTGTAAGCAATTATTGTGGGACGAGTTATTTGACTATCTTTGGGATGCATCATTGCAATGTATGTGACGTACGTTGTTACGCCGTCTTTTGGTGTGTCGTTATACCATATGATAAGGGTGTTATTGCACAACATTTAGGATAATGGGTTACTTCATCAAGTGCTTTGTTACTACACAACATTGATCGCTAATCCGCATAATATTTAGTTACTTTGCAGTGTTGGTCGTTGTTCAACAATGTTCTTCATTTTTTTGCATCTTATGCAAGGGTTCCACGGTGCACGTCGTGATTCCATAAGGAGCTTCGTTCCAACAAATGAGGGGCAGATAACAATGATCAACAATGGTCGACTAACAGTGGCCAATGGGCAGTAGGCGGTGGCAGAAGTGGAAAGCGTTCGTCGGATTTTCGATGTAGAATGTTGGGCTTCAGCTCTTTTTCTCGGAGTGTCAGACTTTCTTCGATCAGACAACATTTTGTGGATGTTTGAGTGTCTTAACAAAATCAAAATTGAGTGATCTTACGTTTATTGGATTCGTCTCATCGAGCTACTCAATTTGGCTTTAAGTTTGTTAATTTTGGAATACATTCAACCTTCCAATTTGTCACTAGAAGCTTCCAAAAAAGCTTAACGACTCGATCTGGGTTTGATTTGACTCGAATTGTACCAACTTTGGTGTCATTATATTCGTCTTGTTGAGTCGGTCTTTTTCCACTATTTGTTTGACACCTCTAGCCCCGAGGAAGTAGGGCTCCATGTAAGCTTACGTAGCTCATGGAGCCTCTCATGCATATACCAAGATGTGTTGAGTCTTAATATTATGACTTGTGATCACAGACAAAACCCTAAATCATTCAACTAAATAGGAAATATTTCCCCTACAATTTAATTAATGGCAAGTGATCAGAAATAAAAAGACAAGATAAACTAATGAACACACTAATTTAAATGGCGCAGCTGTATAAAGTCCACGCCCACCATATGGAGAAATTGTAATTTTATTAAGTGGAATTATTATTTTTAATATCACATAAAATTATTATTATTAATTTTTAAAAGTGAAATATAATTTATCATGCATACTTTTATCACATCAAAATTTGATAAATATAAATATCAAAATTTAGATATTATATATATAAATATAAAAGAAATTTTTTGATTTTATTTTTAAAACATGGGAATGGTGAGATAAGATTTATTTTTAAAAATAATTAAATAACTAAATATGGCGAGATAAAAAATAGCTACGAATAAATTAGAAGTTAATAAATATATATATATATATATATATATATAT
>NW_018165280.1:1859244-1982044 GCF_001263595.1 Phalaenopsis equestris
GCTCTCTCTCTCTCTCTCTCTCTCTCTCTCTCTCTCTTTTAGTTTAATTATTATGAATGCACATCTTAAATTATGTCTGAAATTACTTCTTCGTTACATCAAAATTATCGAGCACTAATTCTACGATGAAATTTATAAAGATTTTTTTTAATATATGTTATTAATGAACTCGTAAAAAATTATCTTATATTTTATTCCATATTTATATCTTAATGACATTCATAATCCAAAATGCATGCTAAACTATCACTGTTAACATTACTCTAATTAAATGATCAATAAGATATTATGCTAATATTTTATATAAATAAAAACTGTAGGACAATTTTTAAAATTTTGATTCTAATGAATTTCAATTTAAAATACTCTAATTATCATTTTAAATGTAAAATTGCAAATCTGTAACATTTTTAAAATAAAATATATCTACAGGTTTAAAAAGAAAAAATTAATAATTCTACAATATGTTATTTAAATATTTTACTTTATATTTCGTTTTGGTGTATCTTTTAAATATATAACTTTTTGGTTCAGTCTAACTCAAAATCACATTGATATATTCGTCTTGCGTAGATGAAGATTTAGAAACAAACTCCATGTGATTTGGTTCAGTCTAGCTCGAGATCTTATGGTTTTGGTGTAAACGGCTCACTGGTTGGGTCACTTGGGGACGATGAAGTAGAGTCGTCTGATCGCGCGTTTATTCAATGGACGGAGGAAATCAAGCCTGACGAACTCTTGGAACGAAAAGGAGGGCCACATGGCAGCTGAGGTGGCTAGCGGCGTGGAATAGCGGAGCGCCGTGTGTAAAGTTCGAAGCGTCGTAGGTTGCGGTGGCGTTGCGTGTTTAACTAGAAAAATATTGATTTTTTGGATTTATTTAAATGATTGAATTTCAAAAATCCATATATTTCTCTAGAAAAATCATAATAAATAAAATAAAATAAAAATACCCTCTTGCTCAGTGAACAGATGAGAATAAAGTGGAATAAAAATTAAAATTCTTAGTTGACTCTCTAATTTTTAATGAGTTAAATAATCTCTAGAGTATTTTAATTCATTATGATCAATCAATGCTTATCATGACTTGAGATTTTAATAGAAATTAAGCACCGTTTTGTCTGTTAAAATAAACTACATTTGAAAACTTTTTCAAAGCGTTGCTCCTGAAATTTATTTTTTCCCACCACTCCTAGCTAAGGGAGATAGACATATTTCTAGCTACAGACTTAAAAAAAATTGTAATTATTGCCTTAATTTTTTGGAGAAATTATTGCATACGAACACCGCATGCATATCTGCATGCGGTGTCCGATCTTGACTGTAGATCACGGTGATCTACGGTCAGAATTATTTCAGTTTTTTTTTTTTTAAATTTAGGTGGGGCCCACCGTAATACATCCGACCGTAAATCACCTGACACCGCACACAAGATGCGTGCGAAATCTGATCGGTATGAAATAATTTTTCAACTTTTTGAGGGTGAGATTATTATTGATGGATTTTTAATAAACTGAAATTGCTCCAATCACACCCTTAATATTACAATTAGTTTCGCCATTTATAGCAAACAAATCAGAACAAAAAGTTCCCAGATTCCTTTCACGGGTCTTTGTCGCCTCATTTATAATATGTCTTTTGTAGCGTTATGACTCAAATTTCGCACTGTCAGAGAATTTCAACCACAATAATTGATTCTTCTAAGACAATATAACAAAAATATGAGCTGGTGGGGAAAAAAATTATTCTTGTTTTAGGTGTTTGATTGAAATAAATTTGTATGTATGTGTGTATAGTACGACAAAGATACCAAATCTTTCGTGGATCAGATGGTTCAAAATATGACACGTGTTAAAATATAGATCTCATCAAAGTAGTGTTGGGATGCCTGAAATAAAGATAATCGAACGATGGTTGTTGATCGATCAGGGGCCAGTCGAGTGGGCGACAAATAAGAGCCCGATTGAACAGACGACCTGTTGGAGACCGATTGATTAAGAGCCGGGGCCAATTAACTTAGAGGCCGCTTGATTGATGGTTGATTACAAGAATATTAATTGTGAAAGGCTAATCGGTTGGGAGTCGACCGACCTAAAGCCGACTTTTCAATAGTCTGACGATTAAATATAGTGTTATTTCACAACTATTACAATCGTATTGAAATGAAGGGAGCATTAAATGTAAAGGGGTGGTCTGAGAGAACTTGCGACCTTTGGAGATGCTGCTGTACCAATAGGCCACGACGTGCACACGCACACATAGATATGTATATGTGTGTGTGTGTTTATGTATTAAAGCTATGTATAGAAAAGTGCTATGTATGTAAATTTTCCATTTTAAAAAAGTTATTTTTTAAAATGGAAAAAATCACGAGACAGGTCAATCGTACAAGCACGCGTGTCTACAGATTTTCTTCATCGCAAAAAATGACCGGCTACGGCGAATTGGCGATATAAGATAATTAGATGAGAATATTTGATATAAATTAAATCAGAATAAATTTAAAATATGCTTATATTATTTAAAGATTAATGTAATTTAATTCTTAAAATAGAAAATTAATTTCAGATAAATTTATATAAAAGTAACTTATTGAAATATTCTTCCATATATACTTTTCACCGATTTTGTGTGAATATAATACTTACACATTATGAATCAATTTGTGCAACGAAAATATAAAGATCATGAGGACCCACTTAAGAAATGATGTATAACAAAGAAAAGCCTACCGAAAGATGATCATGAGGACCCACCCCACTTATCTAATCGGATGTAGCGACCAGAGCTAAAGCCGAAGACAACCGAGTTAAGATAATGACAAAAAATGATCAGAATCCGACCCAATTGGACTAAAGAAAAATAGACAAGCATTCGAGTTAATCACTACAAAAAAAACCGACCGAAGGCATCAACCTACCTCCCAATAAGTTCAACCTGAGGAAATACTCAGTTCTTCAATATCACCAATCATTTCACGGACTCCCCCGAATCTCCTCATCATGGACAAATAATTGATAATATAACAAAATCTTATAGTCATCATACAGTCTCTCATCGTCGAGCAACGAGTCACCTATCGGGTTACAGTGATTCACCATTTGTCCGATAATCTAGTCTTATTCAAGAATAGTCAACAAGAAGACAAATTGACAACGCCTGGCCTACCAAAGCTGTCCTGCCGATCCAAAATCATAAAAAAAATTAATCAACCGACTACGCCGACTCAACATACCTTACTGAACTGTTTTAATCAAACTGAAGCCAAACAAGCTCAGCCTGTCAAGTCAAACAGCCGTCGTGAAACAAGCTTGTATATGCAAAATTTCTTATATATTTTTAATGAACGGAGTAATTCAAATTCGACCGAACTGTAAATTCAGCAAAAATGAACTATGGTATAAACTTTAAATTTATTCGTACTTTACATTATACCTTTCAATTCTTCGTATCAAACACATAATCACAAGTTCAGTCAACCAACCGGCTTACTAACATGGTCTTGCTATATTAAGCTAAGTATCATAATACTTATCAATCAATCTTAATCAAAATTCCCTCTCATGATCGAATGCTAATGAATTAAAGCGGCTTGTGTCTGTAAAATAGATGGATAGGATATTTCATAGGGCGTAATATGCCTAATCCAACGGTCATTATTCTTTGGGCGTTGAACGTCCCTCTCTTAAATTAAATTCTTCAAAACATATGGACGGCTGTGATTGAAGCTTAGGCCTTACGTGACGCTCATTCATTTCCCAATTGAACATGCCTTCCACACAGTTTCAGATCACACATCTAGATCCATCTTACACTTTTTTTAGCCGTTTACATTCCTACCACCCAATTTCTATATATTTACGTTTCTAAATCCTTAATTTTCTCTTACAATTATACCATCTAAATCTTTTAGATTAAATAAAAATATATCACTATTTTAATTTTTAAAAAGTGACGAAGTTAGCAGGTATATATGTGTAAGTTAAAGTTATGCAAATACGTAGGAATTGAGTGCTATGTATGTAAATTTTCCAAATAAAAAGTTGTTTTTTGAATTTATAAAATCAGGAGACCAACCAATCATACAAGGACGCGTGTTTCGGATTTTTCTACATCGCCCATATTCTTCTATATTTACATATCTAACATCTAAATTTTGATATTTACATTATTACCACTTAAATCCTTAACACCAAATTAAAAATATCACTATAACTAACTATTTAAAAGTCCAACGCACCTTTATAATGACAAAGTGTTATAAATCTAAATATCAAGTTGAAGATGTTAGATATGCAAATACATAAAAATTGTGTAGTATGGATTTAAATTTCTCCTTAAGCCAACATTTTTTTTAATATTTATGTTTAATATATAACAATAGATGGCGAGTGGAGGGAAGGAGGATCAGACAACTCTATCATTAACATTATACTTTTCAGTGGGAATTTACATTCATACAACGTTATTATTTTCTATTTAATTATTTAATATCTAAACTTCATATTTACACATATAACACTCAAAACTTTAGCATCACGTTAAAATGAACAACACATTTTCAAATATAAATTTATTACACCAATATATTTTAAGTGAAAATAACAAAGTTTTGGGGTTAGATACTGATGTGTGCTAGAAAATTTGCGGCGGTAGGGTAATGAATTATTGTCTTAGGATTGCACGAGGATTCAGCACACACTCAGATGAAAGAGAAACAACCTGTGATGACACCATAAGTTTTTACGTGGAAAACTCGTAAAGGGAAACAACGGAGTCTGACCGAGTTATAAAAATCCACGATAAGTTAATGATTACAAGGACTCCTTGTCGCACGGACGGGAAATCATTAATAGATTTTCAGATTACCGCGTCGACTAAAGACGTCAAGTGGGGGTCAACGGAAGTCGACGGTGGTTGTTGACGATGAGCGGTGGTCAATGAAGGTCAATAGTGATTGACGAAAAACGGCGATAGACGGTCGTCGATGAAGGTAGGTGGTGATCGACGAAAGTCAGCGGTGATCGATTGTGGCCTACGGCAATCAGACGCGGTAGACAGAGATAGACGATGATCACTGGCAGCCGGTGGTGATCAACGAAGATCGCTGATGGTAGGGATGATGTTGGACTTGAACTCATTCTCAAAGCCTCAAGTTCTCTCTCTACACTCCCCCCTCATGTGAGGGGTGAAACTCTATTTATAACGTTATGGGTGCAATTAATGCAGACATATGAACCGTTTTGATTGGACGGTCCAAAAAGCTTCCCTCAATCAAATGACGTTTGATGGACATTTGAGTGTCTTAACGATGTCAGAATTGAGCAATATCAGGCTCGTTAGATTCGTGTTGTCGAGACCCTCAATTCGACTATAAACTTGCTATATCCGACATCTGTTTGACCTTCCAAATGCCTCTAAAAATCCTCTAAGAGTGATTTAATGATTTGATCCGAGCTTGATCTGACTCTGATTGGGCTAGTTTTTATATCATTGGGTTTGTCTCACTTAGTCGGTCAATTTGACTATAAATTTACTGAAATTGATGCTCTAGATAACTCTTAATTGAAGTTTGAATATTTCTTGCTCAAAAAGTTGCCTCGAGATTTGTGGCATGCCTCGAGTTTGTGATGGATGATAAAAATTTGTTTGTGGCGTATCAGTTATAAAAATACCTAAGGATTGCATGGTATGTATGTAAAATTATCTTATTATTATTATTATTATTATTATTATTATTATTATTATTATTATTATTATTATTATTATTATTATTATTATTATTATTATTATTATTATTATTATTATTATTATTATTATTATTAAAATGCAGGGAGCATTTAAAGGAAGATTAAATGT
Source organism: Phalaenopsis equestris (assembly GCF_001263595.1). Lineage (NCBI taxonomy): Eukaryota > Viridiplantae > Streptophyta > Magnoliopsida > Asparagales > Orchidaceae > Phalaenopsis > Phalaenopsis equestris. The sequence goes on from NW_018165280.1 coordinate 1,865,104, forward strand.
GTACAAGACAATATAACAATTTTAAATTGAGCTACTTCTGTATGCTTAAGATTTCATGCAACACAATCATATATGACAATTACAAATATCTATAAAATATAATAATATTAAATAATGACAAATAATATTTCACATATTTATTCAGCGATAATTAGATAATGCAATTAATGCATAATAGTATGGCAAAATTTAGCCACATTTTCTATCAAAAATAAAACCTTGGAGTTCCCCAAATTAGGGATCTTTAACATTTCTCCCAAGTGTTCAAGAAATATTTTGTTGCTTTAATTATAATCTGAATAAATTCAAAATCACTAATTAATATATATTTTTCATAGTCATTGAATGAATGGCTTGTTATTCATGATGCATCATTGACAATTTTTTATGAAGCATAAATCTTGATGCGAGTTTTATGAATGAATTGAATAGTCAAATGAACTCTAAAGTTGATATATTTATAGTCAAATCAAACGTCTCGATGAGAGGAATTCAACGAGCCTAAAATAGTTAAATGTGAGGTCATTTAAGCACTCAAATCATTAAAGTTCATATATAATCAAAGGAGTCAACATGGACCATCAAATTAAGGGATTAGGAAAAACTTGCTCTAAAAGAACAAAATGAAAGTTTCTAAAAGACAATAAATAGACATCGTCTCTTCATTTGAAGGGGGAGACAAAAAAAATAAGTCAAATTTCATAGTTTGTTCTGAAGAAGACCCGATTTTTATAACCACCGACCTCTCGATATGCAAATCATAGTTGACAACCGCCCACCGACGACCATCGCATATAGGGGTGTCAAAAATTGACCCGACACGCCAACATGGTTGGAACTCAGACTCAAAAAATCCGTGTTAGGGTTGACATGAATTTTTTTTTGAGTCATGTTCGAGTCAAAGAATTCAACCAATTTATTATTCAAGTCGAATTCAATTTAAACACGAAAACCCAAATATGACTCGAATAGCGGGTCAAGCTCAAATTCGGGTTGGGTTAGCAGGTCAAGCTCAGATTCGGGTCTTATTTTGACTCGTTCATTTGTCGAGTCGGGATTAAGTTCTTTATTTGGATTGGGTCATTTTCAAGTCAGACACAAACTCAACCCGCTGACCCGAATTGAAACCCCTAACCGCATGCCAGTATCATCTGTCGCAACCAACCCCCAATCGTCGGCAGCCATTACATACAACTGTTGCAGTAAAAATCTAACTTTTGTGTCCAACACTTATATATATATATTTTTATGTTGTGTAAAGATAAGTGTAATTTTCAATCTAACCCATTTCTGCCATGTCTAGTGGATTACTTTCACTAGGTTGAGATCCGTTATTTTTTCCCCTTCTTGGTTTTTTTCCACCTAAAAAATATCGCTCTATTCTCCTACTACTTTTCTTTTATTTGTGTGTATGTTAAATTTTCGTGCGACATTAAGACATTAAATTATTACTCTACTACTGTGAACTTTTCAACACACAACAATTCACCAATAATACTAAAAGAATTGTTTAAACGTATAAACCAAGGTGAGACCAATAATACAAAGAATTGTTTAAACGTATAAACCAAGGTGAGAACCATAGTATTATTCATCTATTAATTCTAGACAGAATATTAACACCAAGTTACTCTAAATATAATGAACTCATTTTGATCTTTTTCTCCTAACAAAACAAAAATATGCATAAGATCATGCGAAATAGGAAAAATATCGCATTAAAGTCATTTTAAGGCCATAAAAAATCTCCTCTTTTTGAGCAAATCAGCTGCAACACTAATATCAAAATATTGGAAAAGCAAATAAATAAAAAGATCACCAAGTGAAAAAAATCTATGCTTCTTTGCTACAAGTAGATGTTTTCTCCCAAATATTATCCACATCTTACTTGCACCTCACTCAAAGTAATCTCACATCACATTCACATATGATTGAAACAAAATTAGAAATGTTATTGAACAAAAGCTAAAGATATTACAGGCCTAAAGTGAAAATCAATAGATTTTTCATCCCTAATGGTCGTCTCAATTATTAGTCCATTTGATTTGTCAGATTAAACTGAGAAATTTGCAAATGCTAATGATAGACAATTTGAAGAACAAAGTTATGCAGGCATATGTTTTCAGCAGCTAACAATGGATGAAGTTATGTGCACAATTTCTGCAGTTGGTAGAGAGTTTGCTCTTTTAGTTAAAAGATCAAGTTCAGAACACACTCTAATCACTAATTTCAGACATATTTGAGAAAGAACCACTATGAAAATTTTAAGCAGAACTGATTTCCATCTTCCACCTAATTGTCCAAAATGACTGCATGCAAGCTTGAAACCGTAATAGAATCTCAACTCCCAATATTTTGAAACTGCAGTTTTAAAGCTTGTAAGAGATGTCGTTAGTCCCAATAATTGCTCTAATAAGAAATAGAACAACTATGATAAGCAATAACCCAATTTCTTATTCAAGTCAACCTATTGATTGACTGAAAAATAAAAAAATGTTTCCGAAGCTTTACAGAGTTATAACGATATAAAAAAATCAGTCCTATCACCATCTGTGTTTCCATACCCAAAGTCACCGAACATTATTTTCTCTAAAGAGGTTTAAAAACAGGAAGATTTTTATAGCCTCTGGTATTTCATATCAGTCCATTAAAATTTCAAGATTGTCAATATAAACCACAAGTGCGAAAGAATTCTGCATACCTGCTTTATCAGATCATCTGTGGTGGTTGATAATTTCATCCCATTCTACAGGATTCAATATACTCGCTGTGTTTCTCCACCAGGAGTTTGATAAGCTCGTCCTCGACGTCGGCATCCTCGCTCTGTTTGCGAATGCTAACTTTCCCACCGACGGTCACTAGAATAACCTCCCTTTTGTATGTTGCGAGCTCGTTAGCCACGACAACATGCATCTGATACTTGCTTAGCGCAGATTCAGCTTTTTGGAGCAGGATATCCGGATCTGTCTCCAACTTTTCAGATGAAAAAACAGAGAAAATTAGGGAAGAGAAGGGGGTAAGTCATTTGGTATCAACTTACTGGAAACCAACAATATCATTTTATAATGGAGCATTTACATACAATGCACGCAATTCTTATGTATTTAAATATCTCACCCATTCATATTTACACAAACAGCACTCAAATCTTCAATCACATCAAAAATAGCATTATTATCATTTCTTAAAAGCGAGTCACACCATTTCAGGCATAGGTTTGAAACACCAAAGTGTTGCTGTGTAAATATCAAAGTTTCGGTGTGAGATATGTAAATACATAAGAATTGTGTGCTAGGTATGTAAAATTCGCTGTTGTGGGAATAATCAAAGCCAATCTCACTAATAAATAAATAAAAGATGTCAAAAGTAAGTAGTTAATAAATAGAACAGAGCATCCTAAGGTTTCTGTGAATTTTCCTTAAACTCCGAAATTGGTTCTACTAGGTTAAAAACGTCAATTGAGGTAATGCGGAAAAATTCCTCTCAAATCAAGACAGCTTTTTTCATATTTTGTCCGAGTCCCTTAAATATTTTGCCCAATTTTAATCAGTAAATCTTATAGAAAAAACTTTAGAATTTGTAAAAATCTGCAATGAAACAGTCACCATAACCAAAGAGCAAAAAAAATGAGTTTGATATTTAATTGGAAGAAGAAACGGACCTTGAATGATACACAGAAAGCAGAAGGAGCCCACTCTATCCTCAAAATACGAAGCATTTTTGGCACTTGTGTAAGACGCATATCAAGAGGACCAGCTGTTGATTGGATCTTATGTTTTGCCTGCACCCATATAGTCTTCATTCAAAGCTTTGCTAGAAATACTGATTAGACCATAAAAAACAAGGGGCATTTACATCCATACCACTCAGCTCCTATTTATTTACATATCTAATACATAAACTTTACTTCTTTAAAAATGCACGGCCCAAAGCTTCCAAATCACATAAAAATACCACTATTTTAACTTCTAAAAGGTGAAATGTAAACTTTCATGAATATATATATCTATATATATCTATATATATATATTATATATATATCAATGTTTAGATGTTAGATACGTAAATACATAAGAATTAAATGGTATGTATGTAAATTTTCCTAAGAACAAAGATCAAACCACCTCAAAAGTACAGTTTTTATGAAGCGGGAAGCCGGGTATCGGCAAGAGTGGATCCTGCAGTTGCGGGTGTCCTGCGTCGTTGTTTTCTTCCATTTCCATTTTTCTTTCTTTATTCCTACTTAACTTCCTTCATTTGCTTCCATCCTCTCTAGTTCTATCATATTTTTCTATTCTCTAATTAGACTATTTCCTACTAGGAAACTTTCATATATATGTGGGGGGTTGTTTCAAACTGAAGCTGGGATTTTAGGTATTTTGAGGTTATTATATGATTTTCTTGCTCTTTGGAGTGTTGTAGCATTTTCCCTCCATAAGCGGTGTGCCTATAACTTGCCCATGAACATGTGATGGATCCCCCTCGATGTCCTTATCTCAATGATTCGTCTTTTGCTCGTTGTTTTCCGCCAGATAGCCATCGAACGCACTCACGATATCAATCCTCCAACATCCCTAACAATTCACACCAATTTTCTTTTTGCTCGTTCTTTTCCGCCAGATAGCCACTGGAGGATGTACCTTGGTGTATGCTTTTTGCTAATGATATCCTTCTCGTGGATAAGACGAGAGAAAAAACTCAGAAAAAAACTTGAATTATGGAGGCCTACCTTGGAATCTGTAGGCCATTGTTTGAGTAGAACTAAAATTGAATATATAGAATGTAATTTTAGTAGTAGTAGCTCTAGTGATAGAAATGTAACTGTGGTTGATCAAATTATTAAAATGTGTGAACGCTTTAGATATCTCGGTTCTATTGTTCAACGTGAAGGTGATATTGATGGGCATGTTATTAATAGAATTCAAGTTGGTTGGTTGAAGTGGAGGAATGCTTCGGGCCTATTGTGTGATAGAAAAGTATCGCTCAGACTTAAAGAAAAAAATTATAAGATGGTGGTGAGATCTGCAATGCTCTATGGGCAATGCTTTATGGCGTTGAATGTTGACCATTAAAAGAGAAGCATAAAACTAAATTAAGTGTTGTCGTGATGAGAATGATCAGGTGGATGAGTAGCTTTACACTTAAGAGACAAAATGCGAAATGAATATATTCGTGATCGTGTTGGTGTAGCTCCAAAGACGGACAAAATTAAAGAGAGTCGTCTTAGATGGTCTAGTGACATTAAACGTCGACCAACTGATGATCTAATTAGAAGAGTAGGTGTTTTAGATTCGACTTATGTTAAGAAAGTCAGAGGTAGACCTAGGAAGACTTGGGCTTATTGTATAAAAAATGATCTTAATTCATTAGGATTAAACAAAAATATGACACTAAATAAGAGGCAATGGAGAAGAAAACATTCATGTAGCCGACCACACTTAGTCGGATAAAGGTTTTGTTGTTGTTGTTGTGACATACATAACACTTAAACTTTGAAACTTACAGATAAATTATTCAATTCATAGGCATTTAGATATATAATATTTAAATTTTCATGTATATATACGTGTATATTATTCGGATTCTAGTACATTTACATACCTAATACCTATAAATTTTCATTTTTATATAAATGTCATTTTTTTGAAAGTGGTATTTCATTATTTAAAGATTAAAAGTTGAATGGTGTAAAGATAAAGCCCAAAAATTAGGTATCACATATATAAACAAGGTTTAAAATTATATGTAACAACCTGTCGGCGATAAAAAGTTGGGGGAGTTGCCCGTAGAAAGCTGTCGGCTATCGGAATCGAAATCCCGTCGCCCGCTTCGGAAGGACGTTTTAATTAATTTACATATAGAAATAGAATTAAGTTTAGAAAAATATAAAATCAAACTGACCCCATAATTTTCACAGTTTAAATGAAAGAGCGCTCTACCTCAAACCTTGTTTCTATCCTGAGGGATAAACACAAGACTTGAGGATGAGCTTGATCAAATAAACTAAGAAATATAGCTTGGATTTTCTTAAGTTTATGATGTTTGGGTTAGTCCTACAAACATGTGAAAGAATTCTTTAAATAGAGATTCTTTTAAAGAAGATTGAACTAAGGTTGACAAAGTGTGATAGCCAAAGAATAGTAAGGAAACTATCTCATATCCCATAATAGACTTGATATTTATTTTCCTTTTGGTATTATTAGTCAATTTATAAACACTCCTACAAGCAAGCATCCTCATGTTGTATATAGGATATTATGATATCTTAAAAATACACTTTCGAAAAAAATTATTCTTAAAGAAGGGGTTGAAATAACTATCGAAATAATCATTCATGCTAACTAGAGAATAATTGTATCTTATGTAAATCTCACATAGTTATTACACATATTTGGTAATATTTAATCATGTCAATAAGTGATGCAGATCAACCTGCTCGGTTGTGGGATCATAGAATCCCGCAACCCGATCTCAAGAATCCCACAACTTGATCTCAAGAATCACACAACCCAATCTCGAGAATCCCGTGGTGCCACAAGCTATACATTTACAGGCGTTAAGAGAAGCATCAGTAAGATTGGCATTAGTCGTCCAAGAAAGCATAAGTATGAGTTGATACCAAATACAAGGCAACTCCAGATAAGAGAATTTCATAGTTGTCAAACATATAGTATACCTTACCACTACTAAGGGAGGTCCAATATGTTAGTGATGATAATATTTTGACCGTTTTATTTGCCGACAAATTTTTCTATTTAATATGAAAAATTAAATAGGATTTATTTTAAGCTGGGTTCGGAAAAACTTCATATAAGGGCAAACCCTTATAGTTAACTAAATCTTAAATGATCGAAGTCACTTAAGAATACTCTAAGAATACTCTCGATAAAAATCGAATACTCTCGATAAAAATCAGAAAAAATTATTTTCAAGGAGGTCAAAAGGATAGGACTTTTCAACGAAATCGGACAAAGAGGTGTGCAAAAGAGAATGTCTCAAATTTGGAACATTTATTACAGAATCAAAAGAAAGAAGAACTAGGGGATGCCACAGATCCAGAGGAGATTCTCGGTGACATCCCAGTCTACCCTACGGTTTGGCTTCAGTTTCGAGGAAATAATTTTTATTATTTATTAGGATTTACATTTGTGTGAAGCAATCAGCACAAATAACCTTGAAGATGTGAGGATTTAAGTCATGATGAATGACAACCTCAGAATCCTAAGGCGAGTTTAGGGCTTAAATTGTACAATATGGTTGTACAAATGCCTAAAATATGTGTTTGAGGATTTATGTTGCTCTAGGCGAACAACCTCGAAATCCTATGGATTGTTGTTTTAATATCTAGGAAATGAATAGTTTAGTTGGGGAAGACAAGTTCTGCTATTGAAGATGGTCGTGTTGCCCACCGCGCTAGTTCCAAACTCCTTGTCGTGACGAGTTTAGTTTTCAAGAGTGTCAGGTTATAATGTCAAATCCAGCGGCCCTATGGTTGGTGTTCTTCAAATATTTTATAGATAACATGTTGAAGTTGTACAGTGTTGACATGTTGAAGTTGTACAGTGTATAGCATAACAGTAGAGTATGTAGCACAGGACAAACAGTAGAGTATGCAGTAAAGAAAAGAGTACAACATGCGGTGTAAAGAAAAGTAAAAGTACAACAGGGAAGTGATTATAAGAGAATAACATGTTGTAAACATAAAACAGACCTGTATACCTGGGAGATCCGCTGTTCCTTAGATGTAATTGATGCAACAGGTACAAGCAACAAAATTTGAGGAGGCAGACTGAAATATTTTATATAAACGAAAACAAAGAAACGTCGTCCAGAAATCTCGAGAAAGATGTCAAAAGACTCACGACAAGGGAAATGCGAGGAAATCGACGAATCGACAAATCGATTAAAATCGTAGAAAACACGGGAAAATCCTGAAAAGAAGCCACGAGTGCTTTGTCCAAAAATTCCAAGAAAGACATGAAAAAGTCCGAAAAGAGGGGAACCGCAAGCACTCGATTCGGGGCTAGGCTTAACTATATATTAGTACTCGAGGGTCGTCGAAGGCTACTCGATCACCCTGATGTATAAAGCCCGTCACTCAACTAGAAGGGTGTCCGATCAAACCTAACTCAGGAGGGTAATCCTTAGCCCGATTAGGTAATCAACCGGTAGACAATCAAATTTAAAATTTAAAATTTATATTTTTAGCATGCACATAGGTTTCAAACATGCCAAAGATGAGTTGTATCAATTTTATTTGTTGCGAAAAATGTATTTTTGTTTTAGAAAAAGACGTATCTGTTCTTATCAAATTTGTTTTTATCAATTTTGAAAAATAGTTGTGCACGAGTCGATTGCGCTGTCGGGCATAAGACTACCAATAACCTAAGATGGTTCGGGTCAACTCTCGCTAGTCATGTGTCGGTGAATGATATTGTCATCCTACAGCTCACCGGGTTCCTGAATCGGATCCTGTGAATCGGATCCTGATGGGAATCGGATCCTGATGGGTTCCTGAATCAGATCCTGATGTCGTAGGATGACATCTCATTCTGCTCTATCTCTGGTGTGTCTTTATCATCATCGCCCTAAGCCTCAAAACAAAGCCGACCTACTTACGACATTGCTTGATGGTTTCACGTATAGCAAAAGGCTATACGTGGACACTTATGTATCAGACATAAATATAAAAAACTGAACCAAGAAGAAGGAAAAAAAGAACAAAAACGGGGTGAGGGAGAGGAGGGACTGATTCACCTAAATCATCGAAAAAAACGAAGGATGAATCAGCTCTCAAAACTCGTGACGAAAAGACCTGAAAAGGAAAGCCTGAAGATCCTTGAACCAATCCGAAAGGGTATCATTTTCTCACATTTTCATAAGTGGATCAACCCAAATCAAAATGACCTTCTAACGCTGGTATCCAAACCCCAAAGATATATTTTATGAAATCAATTCGTCTCAACCAAATATTCTCCCGAAATAAAATTCAGAAATCTCCCAAACTTCATAATTTAAATGAAAGGAATATAAACCTGGGACGGCGGCCACTTATACTTCTAAAAATCATGTCAACATTAAAACTATTCAATTCTAGACTTAATGAAAATCTCTTTGCATCAAATAGACATGAAATCCTCCGGCTAAAACCACATAGAAGCTCACGACCGGGCTTCAATCAAATAGATGAACAACAGCTAAGGCTCTCGGCCAAAGCAACAAAAGGGCAGCTGCTAAAGCCCACGACCAAAGACAACCCAAGGAACAACAAGGCTCACGACTGAGGCAACCCTACTCAATTATAAGAAGATATTTGATATACATAAGAGAGTACAAGATATAACCCTTATTTTGGAATAATAGATTTGATCCATCAACAATCACAAGCCCAACAATATAAACTAGATCAAATTAAGCCATCCCCAATAGGTCTTACGGGTAAGGTAAGAAAAACACATAACCAAGCTCCAACTAGCTCGCGGGTAGGAGCCAGAACAAATCAAACCAAACCCCATATAAGAAGATCATGGCCACAGACGGCAAACACAACACGAACACAACACGAAACCCACAGGTGAGGGACAAAGAAGAAGAAGACCTCCATCTGCTAACCTCACGGATAAGGACTGCAAGAGCAAATCGCAATGGTGAGCTCACGGGTAGGACCAAAGGGAGAGGCTAACTCAACCACATCACAAACCCACGGCTAGGAACCAGACAAATATCAAAACTGCAGCCTTATAAACTTCCAAATCAATCCATCAAAACCAGCTAACAGTTCTCGAATAAGAACACAGTACGTCAAAACAGGCTCTCGGGTAGGGGCTAAGCCCAACAAAAATCAAAACCCAAGCCAATTCTCGGGTAGGGGCAGGACAAGGCAAAACCGAGCTCCCAGCCAGAGCCAAACCGAGCCACAACAGAGGTTCAAACCCAGGCCACAACTAAGACTAGAAAACATCTCTATGCTCTCAAGACATCAAAATATAGGACTATCATATGTTTCAAATAAGAATAGCTATGGAACTCCTCCAAATCAAAATAAATTCCTCCACAATATGTATATTTAAGCCAAAAGACATTTACAAGATGCCAAAATCGAGCCCAGCAGAGGCCAAAGCCAAACCAAATGACTTACCAACAAGCTCACAGGTGTGACTAAGAACAAACCAAATCAAGCTCCCAAGCTACCTCTCGGGTAGCAGCAGAACCAGACAAAAACCGAGCCCCAAATAGGAGTTAAAGCTAATAAAATTGAACACTCCCACAGCTCTTGAACAAGGGCAGGAACAAACACCCAAAACAGGCTCTCAGGTAGGAGCTAAGGCAAGCAAACCGAACCCCCAAACAAAGCCAAATCAAACCCTTAAAGGCCCAAAGTAAAGTTCGAGCAATTAGGACAAAGCTTCAGCAAAAACCAAAAGCCCGTTCTCAACAGAAATTAAAACTCCAGCCACCTTAAGGTAAAACCGAGCCCAGCAAAAACCCAAAACAGAGCCACTCAAGGCCAAAGAACAATTCACGTGCCTCTAAAACATCAGTATATGAAGCCAAAATAGATTTTAAACTATAACAATGTCATGGAAAGTATTTTTAGGTCACCAATATAATCGTTCTAAGCATGAATCAACTTCCCTCAAACATCCAAGCATGAAAGGTGCCCTCCCCCTTGAGGAGCCAAGCCAAATTATTAAAGCAAACTATAGAACCTTCCCTAAATCAAAGTGAACTTAGCATGCATTTTTAAGCCAACAATGAATTTAAGATGCTAAAACCGAGTCTTCCACATTCGTGAAAGACCAGATAAAACCTTCCAATGTTTCATGCTAGATAAGAATAAATGAAAAGCTTCATGATACACTCCTAGCTTCATGATACACTCCTAACATACACTCCTAACATGCTTGCAAGAGAAGCTAACATTGTCTCAAAGCCACGTTTCAACCCTCCTAATTGCTTCCAATGGAAATATGCTACAATAAATAGAAACATGTCATATCTTCACCACTTTAAGCAAGTAATCAAGCCTAACTCCTAGAACATGCTCACATTTCCATTTCTAAATGCTTGAGTACCAAGTATTTCAAAAAAACATAAGTGTAATATCACGCAAGCATGTTGTATCGTCCACTGCACTAAGCTAAGGGGCTCGGCAGAGAGAAAACTGAAGAAAGACAAGGCACAAAGGGGGGAGAAAGTACCTCCTTGAAGCAAAGAAAAGCCACACAAAAATTTTCAAAGCACTCCTCCACTTCAATCCTTCCTCCAACAGTAAGAGGGAACCAACCCAAGCACAACAGAAGTAAATGAGAAAAGAAAATGGCAGAATTTTTCCCCCCTCAGAGATTTTCGGCCCCTTGAAACGCACCAACAGAGTATCATATAAACCAGAGAGAAAAAGAGGGAATAATTAGAGGATCTCATACGGAGACGGATCGAAGGTTCGAGAGGAGCAGACGCCCCCATACGGGCGTGCGAGAGGCAGAGGATGAGATCCTCGAAGTGGATGAGATACGAAGGGATGGGTCGCGGGATTGTCCTACGTGTGCGAGGCAAGCGCGGGAACAAAACTCCAACGGCACGAAGGAGCGGGCCAGGCGAAACCGAGCGAGATCTAAGGCTGAGGCAGACCCACGGGTTTGAGAGAATGAGGCGGGGAGGGAGGAGATAGATTTAGATTAAAAATTTTTAATATAAGTTATTAATTATAATTATAATAATAATAAAATATTATTTATAGTTATAATTAACATTTAAATACGTATTTTCCCCAAGATGCGTCGTCGCAATGAAACGAATGTCCCCCTGGCAAAATCGATGTTTCGGAAGCATCGACGTAGTCCGTTTCATCATCCGGAGTCGTCCGGGCAACCTCAGTCGACGAATGAGACAAAAACGCGTCGCGGTTTGAATCCTATCAAAATTCCGGTATGAGTTCAATCAAACAGGACGGTGCAGAGGACGGCGACGCCAAATCAACGATTACAGTCAATCCTAAGGTCGACAGTCCTATAGGAATACTCTCTGAGTTCTTCCGGAGTAGCCTTACCTGCTAAGCAATAGCGGTCAAAACTACTATATGGAACGTCAAGTCGAGCGAATAAAAGTTCAGAATTGCTAACGGGGAGTGCTCCTTCACTAGTTTTCTAGGAGTAGTCGACAGAAAGGTCCTACGGCTAGAACCTAGGCTACTAAGGAGGGGAAAACTGTACCTCGATCGAAAGCGAGGTCAACACAACCCCTTTCCAATGTGTTTCTAAATCAATCCCAAAGAACCCCATCAAACTGGATGAATACAATCATAATCGTTCATAATTTGTAAATTATACAAATTCAGCCCAAAATAGCCCTTCAAATGTGTTGAAACCTATACAAATTCTTACCTAAATTCTAATGAAAGTTTTCTTGAGTCGCGGCAAAATCTTGTATCCAAAACCTGTTACAAAATCAGCCACCAAACAACCCCTCAAAATCGGCACTTAAGACTTGCTCCAACCCTACCTAAATCTACCATCAATTCAATCAATCTAGTAATCAAACAATCTACTGAATTTCCGTCAGTGCAGTAACCAATTAAGTTCAATAATTATATTCAACTCCGAACCCCAAAATAGTATATTTGCCACCCAATCTCCCTTTCTTCTAAACCTAGTTCTGATTAGTTACATAGACCGCATACACAATATAGATATTTATGTCAGCACTCTAGCTTTAGTTTTAGGTTAAGGCAATATATTATGTAATTGTATTGTTTGAGTATGTTTGTTTTGATTGTTTTGATTGTGCTCGCTTGTCAGAACTACTAGGTTAGGGGCGGGTTTTTTTCGTTTAATTGTATATTAGGCCGATTAGTTAGTATTGTGTTTGTGTTTTGACCTTTTCTTTATATGTTATTTTGTGCTAACTTTAATTTACAGGTGTTGTAGTAAGTCTAGGATGTCCTAACTCTCTCTTTTAAGGTGCTGTAGTAAACCTAGGTGATGTGGTAACCGTATGTTTGATTTCTTGTTGAGTTTGTCATAGAGTTGGGATTCTATCGTAGTTTGTTGACTATGGATGTCCTATAACCACAACAAAGACGTTGAAACGAGAATAAACAACAAGGACGAACAACATGGATCGACATAAAAATGAGGATGAACCTCAACTCAAAGCAAAAACAACGAGGATGAACCTTAAAGTACTAAAATATAAGCAGAAGACATTCAAATAGGACGATTAACTGACGAGTCTGCCTTAGGTCTAAGACTTTCAACATAAAAAATGAGGATGAACCTCAACTCAAAGCAAAAACAACAAGGATGAATCTTAAAGTACTAAAATATAAGCAGAAGACATTCAAATAAGACAATTGACTGACGAGTCTGCCTTAGGTCTAAGACTTTTTAGATGTTTCTTTTATAAATTTGCTTTAGTTTTATGCTTGTGTGTTGATTTTAATTTTTTGCTCGCTTAACTTTTACCACTTTTCCTAGATTTGTTAGCATTGCTTTACTTCTAGCATGATTTTTTGATAGGCATTAAATACTAATTTTTTTACCATAATTAAATAAACTCAAAATTTTCAAAACGTCTTTAGTAACCCCTTTCATTTTGGGGTTATAAAAAAAAATACATTTAGGCATATGCAGTGCATATAGATTTTTTTTCTTATTTCGAGTCTTCACTCATTGCATAGAAAGAGGGTAGCTGACCAATGAGGATCACCATCTCTTTTAGGGTGAAGTCTGTCTGTTGTTCCTTGAATTGGCCTTTTAATTAATCTTATATGCATACATCAACAATGATTGCATGTCCACACACAACCTGCTTCATCACTTGACACTAAAAGTTTACTAAATAAAAAATATGGAAAGAATAAAAATTTATAAATTTGAATTTATAAAATCTAATTACATTAATTATGGGCATCCTTGCATATCAACTATACTTAAGTTTCTTGATTTCATAATCGAGTTGTAAGATCTTTAAATAACAATCTACCATATCTTTCATTTCATGAAACTTGATATAAGTCCTAACTTTCTAATAAAATGCAACTCAAACATAAAATCTCTTCAATTTCAAAATCAATAAAGTAAAACAATATGATAATAGAAGTTTCATTGAACTTCTCAGTATTTGAACATTTCCCACTTCTCATTTGAGTTCCGATAAGAATTGTTTCACTTTGATCAATTTCATTAGAAATTTCAAACAAACAATCGTAGAAATCAAACTTTGAAATTCATAAAGACATAGCATCAACCTTAATCGAGAGTTTTTAAAGAGCTTTTGTATCTTAAAATTTAATTAACTGTAAGAGTTTATCCTTATAGAAAGTTAATAACCCAGATTAATATAAACTCTATTTAACATTCGGGTCAAGTAGGAGAGCGATTTGTTTATTTAAACTGCAAACCCATCAAATATTAAATAAAATTATGTATTTGAGTAATTGAATCCATCGTAAAGTGGTATTTCTATCTTTCAATATAATATATTATTTTTTATGTCAAACTCAATTTTTCAAATAAATTAAAATATTCAATATATGTGTGGTGGACACGAAAAATAAAACCGAAATTTTTTTTCTGGGGAATTTGAAAGACATCGTTTAAAAAGAAAATGAGAGTAAAGCTATTGAAAAAAATAATATTTCTCATTTAGTTTTTGAGACAATAGTAAGGCGTGCAAGGCTATAAAAGGGATGTTTCACAATTTTGAAAAGAAAGAAACTTCAATAGGAAGCAGAAATAACAATACTACATAACAATATTAATTAAATATTTTGATTTATTAGTAGCATAAAAAGTGAAGGTCAGAACAAAGAAATCACGTGCCATGCCAACCCCTACCGTCAATAGGCATAGCATATAACAAGTAAACAATCGGTAAATCCTTCTTCCTAGGAAAAAATTTTAAGGACTATTCTACGTGTTTAAAATAGCTCGAGGTGAGACTCGATTCTGTCGACTGTAGTAGGTTGTTTCTAAGGAATTATTAACTTAAGAAGGGAAGGCCATTATGGTTCAGAGTGAACTTTCTTTATTTTAAGAGCTTGAGCGTTTAAAATAACTTTCTATTGCCATTACTGAACTGCTTCACTAAAATGTCAAACTTTGGCATTACATACCATACTTTCCCATGGAACATAAAAGTCTGATACTGCAGCAGCAAGATAAAACATTCCACGTGGTCCTAGACAGCTCATTGACGTGGCCACCACTTCTATTATCTGTTAGAAACATTACGGGTTAAAAATTTCACGGATGTGAAAGGAAAACTAAGTTTGCAACATTGAATGATGCAAATGATATATCAAATACCAAAATTATCAACCTCATCAACATTAGCAGTATTCAATTAAATAAGGATCATATCATAAATCCCCCTTCCCCACTAATTCTCCTTTAATAATACATTTACTGCTAATGTAGTTTCTTTTGCAAGTTTTCTTTCACAATGTCATGTACATTAGGTTGTTTTCAAAGGAGCATTGCACAAGCCAAGTGAAGCATTCGACACCCACTTCACTTCGTTGAACACGCTTCGAAGCACTAAAGTCAGTTGGCGTGCTTACGGTTTAACGGCGGTAAATAAAGGCTTCGGTCTGATTTTCAAAGGAGTGCAAGAAGCGGACAGTCGTGTTCGAGAGTTCGAGCAGCACAAGGGAGTCGAGCGTTGTCTTCAACTTCAGCCTAGATTTCCAAGTGTGTTTTGAACGTTGTGGTATTCCTTCGACTTTGGCCTAGATTTCAATTTAGCTAATCATATCTCTCAACCTATGTATTATGTAACACCTATACTTCAATTTTTACATATTATGTTTCATTGTTAGATATGTAAATACATAAGAATTGGATGGTATGTATATAAATACCCTTTTTTAAGGAATGAGTGTGAACCAAAAAAGACTAGGTTTTAGAGAGAATTTTAACTAATATCCAAACATTTAACTTCAAATTTTTAATTTTAAGAGAAGAAACCTTTTCTATCAATATTTGCCTTCAAGTTAGGTATTATACTAGATTCCTTTTATTTTATATCAACATTTAATTTATACTTTATATTTTATAATTGTTCATGAATGCATTTATACATTAATAATTTTATAAAATATATTAGCATTTTAGTTAATAAAAGCGCCGCTACGCTCAGCTCCATGCTTTGAAGCAAAAATAATTTTTTTTGCATCGCATTGCATTTTGCGTTTTGATAACACTAATTAGGTCCAACATTGTTTATTGTTAAAACTTCCACATCAAATAGATATCCAATTCATTAGTGTCTATGGCATGCCTCGCTTTATCTGTTCGCACCACTCAGGTCTAAAGCGCTACACTCATCATATTTTTTATTATGTTTTGCATATCTCACACCTAAACTCACATATTTTAATATATAGTACTTGGTGTTTTAAACCTATGCAAGAAAGGTGTATTTCACTTTTAAAAAATGGTAATGGTGTAATTTTTAGTGATAGTTAATTTTGAGTGTTATTTCTGCAAATATGAAGTTTTAGGTGTGAGATATGTAAATACATAAAAATTTTGTGCTATGTATGCAAATGCAACTATTCTTAAATATAATCATTTCTAGAACCATCCCTTTTAATATTTACACTCATCCCATAATGGACCATGTAGTGAATTTGACAAACATATACAATACGAATGGTTCATTTAAAATACTACATGCATCAACATTTTTGCTTCATGAATATCGCATTGAATGAAGAAGCAAAACCTGTAGATATTCGAATATGGTGGTGAAAGGTAGTTTCAGCAGAAGGCCTCCATTCACAGCCTGCATCCAGACCAAGAGGCACATCATCTTATATTAAGGATCTCAGCTAGGGCATTACGCACTAGCAAAACATGTCATTCAAGCAGGAATCCAATAAGGATTGAAAAAATGTGTAAAAATTTACCGAATGGTACTCCTTAATTGCCTTCTTCACCGCCGGAGCATGTGGACGGCACACTGTCGTTGCGAAACAAAATCTAGCATGAGAGAAGTTTCTTTATCACAAGACATATAAGCTAGTTGGGGAGCAAGAACCAACACGAGACAAATCCAAAAGATGTCGAAGTTCATTAGCATCAAAATTGGGTAAAATCCTGATGAATAAAAATGAATATACAGGTTATTTGAGCAAATATCAATTCTGGATACTCGTTAAGGTTTAGGGTTATTAGTTGGATCAAAATTAAAATATGTTGTCCAACTAATAACCCACCTAACAAAAGCTAGATTGATAACAATGTTGGTTTGCAACATTACTTCCCCCACTAACGACAATCTTACACTCGAGATAAACAACATTGAGAAATCCAAGTGAGGAAGCGACGCAATAATAATGAAGATGTCAGTTGTTTGTCTAGCTACAAGATGATCCATCAGCAAAAATGGAGGCGGCGACCATCCATCAAATAATAATTTCTCAATTAGATCCTTCTTGGGTACTAGAACAACAGTGAAATTTCAAAATAAATAAAAGTAGACCAATGAGAACTTGAGGAACTTTCATATTTCTGGAGAGCGAAGGATAGAGGCTTATAAATACATCTTATCATTAAGAATCATATCAATGATTGTTCTCGTTAGTAAGATGCATAAAATCATTTTCCATGTCATCTTTTGCTTTTGCTTGCACAATATTGGAATTACGCAAACCATAATTGTTTGCAAAACTGACAGCCCATGATGTAGAAATTATAGGTGTCGTCAACGATTTATGAAGAAATTAGAACAATAATTTTATTCTCTTATTTCAAACATTACACTACACGGCACACACACACACACATAATAAGAAACACATAAATAGAGTAGGAATCCCTCCAAGTAAGGAAGACATAAAATAGAAAATACTAAAAAGGAAACTCCATTATTGGTGTGTTGGAAAGCTTGTCCCTCCGAACAATTGAAATATTCCAAAGAACTTTTGCGGATTGAGTTAGATGCAAAAGAATTGAATAACCGAATTGCCAAATAAACTCTGTTGCACCTCCAAGAACTGAATGAGTGTTCTTCTTGAATGGAAGAACCTTCCATCCTCCTAAGCTCAAGAGTTCTGAACACCTTGCTGACTGCTGACCTCCTTGCTACAGCCGAAGGAAAGGAATGCTAGACTTCGTTTCGTGGCAACTGAAGATTGGCCCTGTACAGAATATCGAACTCCTTGTGGCTGTAGCCAGAAATGTCTGCTTCGATTAGAACAGCCCAAAAAACACCTGCAGGCTGCGATTAGAAGATGAATTGCCTAACTCGCCTTCCTGTATATCTGCTTCACTTGAAGAGATCGGACGAACAGCTGTGGGATCGAATGCCGATACCTTCCTCCTCCTTGAGCTGTCGAATAACACTTTGCTGGACAGCTCTTGGGAGGGAGAAGAAACCACAACAAGCCAAAAGAAAACCAGGAAAACAGAAAAGAAAACTGCAGAAATGAAATGCAACACAAGAACATCAAAGAATTACGTGGTTCGGTCCATAAGACCTACATCCACAGGAGGGAATCAACAACAAATCCACTAAGACAATTCAGAAGAAATTAGAAGGTCTTTTACATTGAGAAATGAACACACCTCTTGATCTCTCCCTCTCCGAATTACCTCGATACGAGATCTTAAGACTCTCCCCACAATTCTTGAAGCCTCTCCCCTTCTTCTTCTTGGATTGATTTTCTTCCTCTTTTCCTTCTTAGTTCTTACTTTCTACAAGCCTCCATCATCTATTTATAACTAAATGAGGCCTCCCATGTAGACCTGGTTCACCAAATTAGAAGCTTTCATAGTTCTTTACTAGCTTCTATGGAATTACAAATTTGTTATTGCCTTAGTTAGCTAATTGTGAGTCAATTATAACATGTTGCATATTCTAAGAGAAGAAAAAAAATTTCTTCCTAAAGTAAATGTCCTACATGGACGGAATTCCATACTCCCCCCTCAAGCTAGGTTATAGATGTTGTAAAGACTCAACTTTGTATTCAACTCAGAGAAGTTGTCTGGAGGTAGGGATTTAGTGAAGACATCAATGACTTGAAGATGAGCAAGAATGGAATGTACACTAAGTGTATAATGCCACCATTGGCAGATAAAATGTTTACCTATATAAATGTATTTGGTCATGTCATGATGCACAGGGTTCTTTGCAATCCTAACGGTGACTTGGCTATCACAAAAAATCTTCATGGTATTGACCGTGGAACATCTCAACTCCTTTACTAACCTTTGAATCAACATTCCTTCACAAATTCTCAAAGCAAGTACCTGGCACTCAAATGTTGCACTACTTCTAAAGATCACTGCTCATTGCTTCTAAAAGTGACAAGATTTCCCCATACATGAGAACAATACCCAGATTTGGATCTTCCATCCATGAGTTCTCCTGCCTAATTAGCATCAATGTAAACTTCTACATTCTTGTTGTTTGATTTTTAAACAATAACCCTCTATTAGGGGTCATCTTAAGAACCCTCAATATTTTGTAAACCATCTCCAAATTATCTTCATTTGGGATATTCAGATGTTGACACACAATGTTGATAGAATAAGCTATAGAGTCTAGCGTGTGACAAATAGATAAATTTTTCTGCAAATCTCTGGTATCTACCTTTTTCCAATGGTATATTTTCTTCCCATGAATGTGCCTTTTGTTGAAATCGATAGGATTCTCAGCGGGTTACACCTCAACATTCATCTCTTTTAGTAAGTCTAGGATGTAATTTATTTAGGATATCACAATTCCCTTCTTGGACCTGCCCACTTCCATGCTCATAAAGTATAACATAGGCCCTAGATTCTTGATTTTCAAGAACTTTCTTAATCTTCTCATTCCTTTATTCATCATCACTTGTCAGGATTATATCATCTACACAAATAATACGTATAGATTTTTTACTTCCTTGTGTATGTTTTATGAATAGTGTATGCTCAGCTCCGCACTATTCATGGCCTTAAGGTCTCCATTCAAAAAGGTCATAATTTTTTTTCCCTCAAAAAGGTCAAATAATCTCCATGGGCTTGGTTTGACAAGTTTTTAAATATGTTTTATGGCCTCAAGATCTCCATTCAAAAAGGCATTATTGATATCAAATTGATGCAATTCTCACTCTTTGTTTGCTACCAGGAAGAGAAGAACTCTTACAACATTTAGCTTGGCCACTGGCGTAAAAGTCTCATTCCCATGAGATTGAGTGAAACATTTGGCCACCAACATGGCCTTAGCCTCTCAATGCTCTCATCTGCTTTGTACTTGACATTGAACACCGATTTACATTGAACGGGCTTTTTATCTAGAGGAAGCTTTGTAAAGGTCTGTGTTATTCAGATCAAGTGGTTGGGCCTCCTCATCAACTGTCTTTTTTTATCATGGACTTTGAAGTGTTTTATGAATAGACTTGGGAATTTGCGCACTATCAATATTAAATACACAAGATTTATAAAGTGATGATAAGTTCCTATAGGCAGCATACTGCTGGATAGAATAATTTGTGCAACTCTACTTGTCTACTTAATTGGATTCCACCTCTCTTAGAAATTAGAGATGTGTGGATTCAGATTTGGTTGTGAACAGTTCTATAGTTGCATATTATCTTTATTCTACTTGGTGAATTTTTTTCTCTAAGCGTATGCACGAAGTTCCTTGTGAATTTCCTTATTATCAATCTCAAGTTGGATATTCTCAAATGGTGGAACTTTGGAGACAAGATGTTTAGAGGGAAGTAGAATAGGTTGTGGTGACTTTTATTCAGAGTAACATCCCAAATCTGATGTTCAACCAAACTCTGCACCTGAACTACAAATTTGGGTTAGTAGGATTATATTTCAAAGAATATAGTAGCCATGGAGTTATAATATCTTTTAGTAATACGAGAACAACACTTGTACCTATTGTTGTTAGAAACATAATCAAGAATGATGCATTTGGCGAATTTTGGGTAGGTGAATGTGAACTAAAGAAACAACCAAATATTATTAAAGAAATATTGAATGAAAAAGCTCTAACAGGAGGATAAGTTTCCATCAAAATATGGAGAGGGCATTTGAATCTAAAGACTCTGCTTGGCATTCTATTAATGAGGTAGGTGGTTATAAGCATTGCATCTCCCGAGAAAACTATTGGGGCATTGTGGGAAAGCATTATAGACCTAAATATCTCGGAGAGATGCCTATTCTTCCACTTAGCGTTTTAATTTTGTTGTGGAGTTTCAACACAGGAATTCATAAGGATGATACCATTTTTTTTCAAGATAGAATCCAAGGATCAAGTTGAAGTATTCTCTTGTATTATCAGTTTTGAAAATTTGAATTTTGCATTAGAACTGGGTGCAAATTAGGCCATGGAATGACTGAAACATTTGTGTAGTTTCATATTTCTCCTTCATGAGGAATATCTAATTGGTTCTAATGCGATCATCAACGAAGGAGACAAATCATCTGACCCCATTGATGGTCTTCAATCTTGATAGTTCTTAAATGTCATTGTGGGTGATAGAGAAGGGATGTGAGGGTTTGTATTGAAATAAATGATATACATGACGAGTTATTTAGCCAAATGATAGATTTCACACCATAAAATTTTGACGTTTCACTAATAAAAAGATGGGAGTACAATGCAATATAAAAAAAAATATTTGGGATGACTCGGATGAAAATGTCATAATAAAATTTGACTTTCAACAAGTTCAGAAACGACAAACTCGGGAACATGAGAAGAAGATGGTAGAGAAGATACTTATGCGTTAAGAGAATGGCTTTCGTTGAGCAGCTATAGACATTGCTACAATTCAACACAGTCAATCATCTTTCCCGAAATCACCGCCTGAAATTCAAAAAAATTAGAATAGAATTTAATAGCACAACTCAAGTCATGAGTAAGCTTGCTAAATGAAAGAAAGTTGCAATTTAGTTGGGGAACATATAACACATGAAATATGAATATCTTTAAACACTTTCACTTCTTTCCCAATAATCCTGGAGTGAAATCCATAAGCAATTTTTTCAAATTTGGAGGTTGTGATCTCATGGTAGTTGATGAGAGCATGAATGCTCCAGCCGTGTGATCATACGCGCTTGAATCTATTATCCAACGTCGAGATCTTCCATTGTTAGCAAGATAAGAGAAGGATATAATACATTGGGGTGTCATCAAGCTGATAAGTTGATAAGTAGTGCTAGTAAGAAGCTTCTTCAAAACCTCCAGCTATTCCGTAATGAAGGGCCTAGGGTCAGTCGACCCTTCAGAAGAACAGCAGCACGGGCCTTGTTGTCTTAGTCCTTCATCCCTCATGTAGGTTTCCAATCTACAAGTTTTCCATATAGCTTCCAACATTTGTCCTTTGTGTGACCAAGTTTCTCACAATATTTACACAAGAGATGGTTCTTCTTTGGCTTTGAATCATGGAAGTTGTGTGTGTACAAAGTTGAGCTTTCAATGTGTTACATTGGTGCCTAGCCTAAGGGCAATTTTGTCTTTTGTATGGCTAAAAGCAATTTGGGCTGTTAAAACGGCTCATTGTTTGCGAACAGCTCGTGTTCGACTCGTTCGCTAAGTTAACGAGCCGAACACGAACAACATGAACAAATAATTGTCGTTTATGTTCGGCTCGTTTTGGCTCGAAATACTATTAATCGATTATATATATATTTGGCTTTGATGAGTAGTATTTTTAAAAAATTTAATTGACTAAAAGGTTACAAAGATTTATAATCAATTAAAAGTATTAATGAAGAAAATAGAATAAAAATTATTAAATTATATTCAAATGATGTTTTAAATCTTGCCTCAATCCTTAACATCTTATGACTACGTGATTAAGGTTGTCAAAATGACTCTTTGTTCATGAACGGCTCGTGTTTGGCTCGCTAAGCAAACAAGTCAAACACGAACACACTTTTTGAACTCGAAATATAAACGAGCCGAACACGAGCTAAGTCTGGGCTCGCTCGTGTTCGGCTCGTTTACACCCCTAAAAGCAATTTAGTTAATTTTCATTGTTGTTGCGTATAAATAGGCTTATTATGTTTAGGGTTAGGTTTTATGTAGGAGATTGAGTTGTGAGTCGTAGGTTTAAGGTTTGGGAGAGGTTTCCTACCTCTTGAATTGTAGGAAGTGGGAGAGATCACCTACCTCTCAAATTGTAGGTGTTTATCTTTGTATTTTTATCGAGTTGTTCATATTATTGAAAAAAATATTATTTTACCCTAATTTTTGTGGAAAAGTGTGTCGAATTTGATGCCAAATCATATCAAATTGGTGTCAGAGCAGTCAGTTCTGGGAGTCAAAAAAAAATGATCCACTACGTGAATTCGACGTACAGGGAAAGCCACGACGAGAATGAAGCTTACTAAGACCCAAAACTCGAGCCTTTTAGCTTGTGAGGAAGACCATGAAGGAATCACGTCCTCCCTCTTTCGTGAAGACTAATGAAATTAACAAAATAGTGGTGCATAGAGACTCGAAACTCCCATTTTTCCTCTTCATCCCGCACTGCAAACCCGATAGAGTTGTGATCAAAGCTACTTGGGAAGGCAGCGGGTGGAAAGTGGTGTACAGAGGCAAAAAACTACCAAATTTCTCTTCTTCCCATATCGTAACTCTCATCTTTCTCATTGTTGGCAGTAATTTTTTATGTCACGAGTGTTGGATGTTCACCTGCATGACTCGAGATAGTTTATGGCATGTCCGTAGTCATCCGGTAGTTTAGACACCCACCTGAGACCTTTCGACGCATGTTGAGGGGCACGTTGCCAAGGTCATTTTGCTAGACTTTGGCTTTCAGGTAGGCGAAGGCCGGTCGGCATTTGGCATGACTGACGACGCCGATCAAGGCAAAAAAAATATTATTCGTCTCGTCGCACACAAAAATTGGCTCGAATTGGCCTGATCTCTAGTGAGCCCATTCAGATGAGCCTGGACGACGAAACAAACTGTGAGATCACGTCCGGAACGTCGATTTTACTTAAAAAGGACGTTCGGTTCGCTACGACTTTGCGTGCGAGCCTAAAATACGCAAATTATTATTTTTAGCCCAATCGCTGGAAATGTGGTTTGAGCAGCCCCAAACGACCCCGAATGACAAAACGAATTGTGTTAGCGTGTCTGAATTGTCAATCATTTTTTGGCCCAATAGTCGAAAAAAGTGGTCTAGACAACCCTGAATGGCGAAAGGAACTAAAAGGAACAACGCAGATGCGTCCGGAACGTCGGCTTTAGTCAGAAAGAACATCCACTTTGCCACGAAGACGTGTACGAATGAAAAATACATAAACGATAATTATATAATAATTGTTATTATAATATATTATATTATTATATATGTTATCATATACGGAAAAAAGGGGCTCTCCTGCTCACTCCGAACCCTAGCGACAGAAGCCTGCCGCAATTTGCGAAGCTTCTGCTCGGGCTGCCTCTCTCTTCACCGGTAGTTTCGTCGACCCTTCCTCATCGACAAAAGACACCGCTGACTCCTCTCCAGCCTCCGAAGATCCTCCACGCTGGTGTTGCTCACCGGTCCTGCCCCCTTCTCCTCTCCTCAGCCAGCCGCCCGCCGAGATCTTTCCCCTCCCATCGGTCATTTTGTCGGCGTATCTCTCGGCCGCCGGAGTAGCCGACTTCGCCAAGGTTTCCCTCCACTGCCTAGCTCTTTCATTTGCAGCCCACCCTCAACATTTCTGGAATATTTTCTTCCTTCCGGTCGATCACCTTTTGGTTCCTCCTCCTCGCCGGACACACATAGCCGACCTACCTCCTCGCCGGACACACATAGCCGACCTACCTCCTCGCCAACATCGATTTCGTGAAGAGCCATCTCCGTTCCAGCACTCAACTCCATATTTTGTGTATTTCTTCTTGCTTATCTCGTCCCGATTGCGTGCTACCGGAGTTCCACCACCGCCACCTCGTCGCTGAGCTTTTCTGACGACCAAACGCCTCGCTGGAGCAGTTCAACATTGCTCCTCGTTGTCGTTCGAAGGGGTGCAAGTCTTGGACCGCGTGCAAAAGAGTTCCTAGATTTCATTGGGCTTCGTGCAAACCGCGCGACGGTATAACTCATCTTCTCCTTCATATTTTACTTCCTAGCTAGCCCTAGGTTGTAGTGGCATTAGGCGTACGGGTTCGATCACGCGCACGGGGTGCGTGCGTCGGCAAGTGCCGACACGACGACGCATCTATTTGATGGATTGCTTGTTTTCCTAGAGGTGGCCTGTACGATAGGATTCTCCTTACGCAACCAAGTCCCTAACGATAGTCGGATTGGAGCCCTTTTCGCTTCCCTTTGCTTTGCTTGTTTTAGTCTTGTTAGAAAGATCGAATAATAGGTCTTTGTGAAATGAGAAAATGCGAGTCTTTAGCTCATTTTGTAAAGCTCAGAGGTGTCGTGAAATCTGAAGAAACGTCGTCGCTAGTCCATTTCACGACAAGGCGGAGAACTCCTCCCTTGGAGATCTGAGGAGAAGTTCACCAGCTTCCTCGCCAAAGCAAAGGTGACAATCGTCATTTTTATATATGTTGACCCTAGCTTTCCCGGTGAGGTCGTTAGCATGGGAATAACTACCTATTACATGTGGATGTTTACATGTCGCATTTTGCATTTCACGTAGTTTTTCACTTCGCTTCGTCCGGCTGCCCCGGCCCGGCGAGCTTTTCACTTCGCTCTGTCCTGCCGCCCCAGCCCGACGAGCTTTTCACTTCACTCCGATCGGCCGCCCCGGCCAGGCGAGCTTTTCACTTCGCTCCGTCTGACCGCTCCGGCCCGGCAAGCTTTTCACCTTTTCCCTTTGCTCCGCCCGGCCGCCCCGGCTCGGCGAGCTTGTCACTTCGTTCCATTCGGCCGCCTTGGCCCGTCAATCTTTTCACTTCGCTCTGTCTGCCACCCCGACCAAGCGAACTTTTCACTTCGCTCCATTCGGTCGCCCTAGCCTGCGAGCACTTTACGTCGCTCTAATCCGCCGCACCGGCCCGACGAGCACTTTACCTCGCTCCGACGTGCCGCACCGGTCCGGCGAGCATTTCAGTTCACTTCAGTCAGCTCTCCCGAATCGGTTAACATGACACTTTAGCTCGACCGGATGTCTTGATCCGGTTGACCAATTATTTGCATCATCATACTGTCTTGTATGTGTGTTTGTAATTTTGCATATTGTATATGTGATTGCATTATTGCATCTCGTCTCGTATCTGTATGTTTGCACGATTATGGTCATATGTATGAATTGCACATTCTCTTTGGGCTCCTGTCGCCACGGCACGCCTACCTTTTACAGGTCACTGCTGCTTCGACATACCCCTTGGGGCCACTGCCACTACGACATACCTACCTGTATTCGAGCCCATGTTCTATGGTACACACATCCCTTATATATTTTGATTATTCATTTATATTTGCATGTTCATATGGACAGTGAGTCAGACCTTTTAGGAGAGTGATTCCTGTGTTGATCGCGATGTCTTAACAAGCATTGCTCGTTGGGTCTATCCCACTGAGCAATGCGAGTTAAGTCATCGGGACTGACAGGACTGACACCTGACACGAGTATGATTGTGCTAAGAATCCAACGGATCTAACTTGTGCCACCTCCCTTTGTGACACCTTTTAGATCCATTGGATCCTTAGAAGGGGGTCGGTAAGACGACCCTATCAAAGTCATACTACACCCATACCCCCCACTTAGATATAAGGTTGATGCACTTTTCATTATACAATGTGTTAGGCTAGGATTTAGGGTGTTATGTAGTATTTTTCGACACATATGGCTATTGTTGTGTGATGTATTGGTTTGTGCTAGCCACGTGTCACCTTCTTGCTTTTTCGGTGTGTTTGCATGCTCTTTTATGTGTGATAGTATGTTAGGACGATCTTCTGCAAGTGTCATGCCTATTTATACACACTCATGCAAGATTATTATAGGGGAGAATGTAATGATTCCTAATCATTTGTTTGCAGGTGCTCTTTAGCTCCAATTATAAGTCACGGCTTGTTATTTTGCGATGCATGACGTGCCCGCTAACATTTGTTTTCTGCAAGTCGAGTCTTTATTTTCTTTTTCAAATGTATTTGATAGAGTCCTAAGAGAGTCTATATCGAAAATAAGATACAGACACGAGTTTCCCGGAGAATGATGCATCGAGCCATGTGACGAGGACCAGGAGCAGCAACTCGTGTCTTGTACCTTAATTCCGAATTTTAAATTATTTTATAGACTTAGGATCGGGCATGCATATGCGGAGTTCGACAGCTTTTACTACTTTAACTGGATTATGTTGTCGATCCAGCGGCATTTGGCTTGTTTACATATTCTTTTGAGGTGTTTTCTTTCTATTTCTCTTCTCGTGTGTATTTGCATGTTGGAGCATTTTATATTGTTCATTTCTTTGTATCTGAAATTTCAAGATGCAACATAGGCTCATTAAGACTTAAATTCTTAATTTTTCTACTTAAAAATCCTAAATAAAATATTCAAGATAATTAAAATTTAGGATTAAAATATTCAAGATTTAAAAAATTGCAACTTTTACTTTCCTGCACATATTAATAGGTCATCCACTCTACTTAAGGACCGCTCTAGATAACTACATTCATATTTACATGTCCCGAGAAGGAGTCCCCATGCTTCTTCAACCCGACTGACCCAGCATATCTTTATATAGATAGTTGTCTAGTACGTCTATGGTGTTAGAAAACTCTCCGACTCAGATGGGGTGTAAGTCATTTTATTTAGAGTGTTTCCAGCTTTGTAGCTGAACCTCCACTTTATTTTCCTTCTTGAAACGTCCTTGTTACTTCGGCAGGTATAAGCCCCAACTATTGGAGCTCCAGCTTATAATCATAGGATAGAATTTCCTTCCTTTGACCTTAGGGTTATCGAGGTTCTTGTGGACGACGCAATCCACGGATTGGTGAACGGGAACCTCAGGACGTGTTGGGTCGACTATCTTCACGATCAGGTAGTCTTAGGGTCCTAGTAGCTGTGTATGACGGGTCTGTGGTACCCCACCCAGTTACTTCTACCTCTTAGGACTACTCTTCCCTACCTTTTGACTACCCATGTTGAGTCTTGTATCTCCTTTTGCCTTCGTTGGCACTATCCCGACGGCATGATGACCGATGAGCTGTCGCCCATTTGGAATACGATGATTTGTTCTCTGCCCTTACAGTTCGGATGTGCTTTGACGTATCGAGACTTCCCCTTGGGATGACACGATTATTTTGTAGGTTTTGTATGCTGATGAGTTCGCTATCCATATGAGGACCACAAGAGACTCACTTCTCGTCTCGTGATTTAGCGAGAGCTTTAAAGCATCGGGAAATTCCCCCTGCGAGATAACCTCCCATGATGACCCTATGCTAGTTGTCATTTTTCAGGTTAGCAAAATCTCCTTTGGATCAAGAGTTTTCTTGGGCAAACCTCGAGATATTAACTAAGTAGGATATATCCCCTTAGGAGCATTCATGGCCCCAGAACAAACACATACACCTAAATCTTTTGTTATGGATAGTCTAAGTAGATATTCTTTCGCGGATATCGGTTTAAGGTGTTTTCGCCCGATCTTGTTTGGGCGAACGCTCTTAACCTATCCTTACGAGGTTTGTCGCACGTAGGCTCTCCACGTTTTGTGTTTTCTCTTGTTTGTCGCTTTGTCGTATATCATTTTTTATTCGGTTCCTCCCCTCTTCGAATCACCAA
The DNA here is from genome assembly GCF_001263595.1 of Phalaenopsis equestris. Classification (NCBI taxonomy): domain Eukaryota; kingdom Viridiplantae; phylum Streptophyta; class Magnoliopsida; order Asparagales; family Orchidaceae; genus Phalaenopsis; species Phalaenopsis equestris. Next base: position 1,893,783 of record NW_018165280.1, read on the forward strand.
TTTGATTCAGAATGAAGATTTATTCGAATGGGGGAAGTATACAACGATCGACGGGCTGGCGACTCCTAAAATAAAAAAAGAAAAAAAAACAAACAAAAACACTCAAATTGCAACTCTTCCTTCGTGCAGTAGTCGTGATTCCAAGCTAGTTTAGAAGACGAGCCCACAACTACCAAACAATTGCGATTTGAGTTACCTGGCAAGCCACGATCGAATTGGAGTGATCCTGGATCACCGACTTGCGAAACAGTAGCTTGATTTGTCTCATCTGGAACAGACTGCGAATTTCAACATAAAAAGTTGTATTTTGTGAAAAAAAAAATCTGAGAAGAATGACAGCCAAGAAAATAGATAATTCATAGAAGAAATTAGAGGAAGAGATCAGTCAAATCAAATCTACGATGGAAGAAATGTTTACCACCATAGAGGATAGGTTTACTTCTATGGAGAACTGAATGGAGCACAAATTTGAGAGCATGGGGAAATTTGAGAGACGATAAAGAAACTCGTTGAGATGCATTACAAGACCCCACCGACAGCTCAATTTATAAAACCTAAAGGAAAAGAGATCGAACGTAGGTAACATGAGAAGAAAAACTTCCACCATCACAACCCCGTTCTAGAGCTCTAATTTATGGTAGATTAGAGATTTATGATGAAAGCGATTGAGCCGAAACATGAAGAAGATATTATTCAAAAGGTATTGAGGAGCACTATAAAGAAAAAAGAGAAGCAGGAAGAGGAAACGATTGTGACTGAAGGAGGGAGTTTTACCCTAAATATATGAGGGGAAACAACGGAGGGAGAGGAAGTTGGGGCAAATATGCTAGGGTTAAAAAGTTGAAGATACCGATCTTTGAGGGTGAAAACATAGTTATGTGGGTATATCGTGTGGGGAGATACTTCGTAGGGAATGGGCTAGATGGGAAGGAGAAGCTCATGGCAGCAAGAATATGTTTGGAGGGGAAAGCCCTAGACTTATTTCAGTGGAGGGAGACCACCGTTGGTGAGATGAATTTAAGGATTATTTGTTGGAACATTTTTTAGTCATTCAAGAATGAGACCAACATGAGAAATTCTATGTCTTGACTCGGGGAGAGATGATCATGGAATATAGGGAGATTTAAACTATTGTCGAGACAACTGTGTGGAGCTTTTGAAGTGGGGATGGAGGGAAATTTCATGAAGGGCTTAAAGTCTAATATACGAACAACACTCCAACTATCGAGACCGCAGGGATTGAGGGGGAAGATAAAGCTAGCCCAAATGGTGGAGGACAAGAACCAAATGGGGAAGGTCGACAAAAGCAACATAGATGGAGCGTAATACCACATGGCTACAACCACGGCGATACCAAAAACTCAAACAGTAGAATTCTAGATGGAGGCTACACGGGACAAAAATAATGAGCCACGATCGGGAGCGACACTCAAGCACCTTGCAAAGACAAATTCTAGAGAAAAGAACCAATGGATTATATTTTTGGTGTGATGAGAAGTTTACTCCATGACACCGTTGTAAGGATGAAAAATTACAAGTTCTTATAATGCGTGACGAGGAGGTAGAGGATGAAGAAATAGAGAGAGACAGTTGTGATGGAGGAAGAACGCTCATTTTTCCACCTTAAGAGAGTAGGTCTTTTGGGAGGAGTATTGTTACGTTGGTACCTAGCCTAAGGGCAATTTAGTATTTTATTATTATTTTTGTTGGGTATAATTATTACGTTCAAGGTTGGGTTTTATGTAGAAGATTGAGTTGTGAGTTTTAAGTTTAGGGTTTGGTAGAGATTTCCTACCTCTCGAATTGTAGGAAGTGGGAGAGATGGGCTACCTCTCGATTTGTAAGTGTTTATCTTTGTATTTTATAGAGTTGTTTGGATTATTGAAGAAAATTTTATTTTGCTCTAATTTTTGTAAAAAAGTGTGCCGAATTTAACATCAGATCGTATCACAGTGCTAAATGAACTCACAATCCCTGCCATCATGAGTTTCTTCTTGCTTTCTTCTCTTCTAGGGTTTAGGGTTTAGGTTTTAGGGTTCAGCAAAGGTTTCCCTAATAATAGGGAGAAGCTTTATCCCCATGATTCTCCCTCTGACCTCATCTAATTTTTATTTAGACCCAATAAAAACTTGATCGTCTTCTTCTCCAATATTATTTTATACAGCATAGCATCTTGCAGAAACTTCCATACATATGTATATTATACATATCTAACTGTAACCAGCACATTCATAGTGTTTTAAAGTATTGAGTAATACCCAACTCTTCTCGTCAGAGCTCGTGTAGTTTTGTCTTAATCAATTTTGTAATGTTTTCAATAATAAAATAAGTCTCACGAGCTATTTCCTCAATCTCTCATGTTGTCCTTTAAAGCCAAAAAATTTCTCTATTTTTTGTGGTCATAAAGTTGATCAACCAAGACATGATCATATGATAATAGATCTTCGATTAACAATGGTTGGGACCATTGAACTTAGAACTGCGCCCTCTATCGTGAGATATACCTCTTTTCTTTTTCCACAAATATACATAAATTGAGACCATTGAAGAAAGTTATGGTCACTGAGTTTATAGTTTGTGATAAATATAAAAAGTTGTGGTTATTTGTGCATAATTCTTGATCTCTAATTAAGAAATAGCCTCGAAGTAGAACTACTCGTCTTCATTCCACACTTGGTCATAAATCTAATGTACATTTAGGGCAGAATAAGGTTGTTGCTTGCTGCAAGAATGGAGGAGCTCCAAGACTTGCACAATCTCATATTCCACAGGCTAATATGCAAGAAGACCACTCATCAAGTCCACAAAATCAGCCACAGATCTTAAAATGTCAATTAAGATCTTATAAAATGCCAATCACAATAGAAACTACTCTTTAAGTAAACTATATATCAATTCTAACCATCAACTACACAAATTTCAAAGCCAAAAGAGACCTCATTTATCCATTCATTGCACCAAAGGACAGAAAACTTCAACATGAATCTAGAAGATGAAATGCATCAACTCTCAACCCTTCAATTGATTGGAGAACCAACATACCCTTGCGCCAAGGGCTTTTCCATCCAACACAAAACTTGACAAATTACCTCCAATATTTTTGGTTCAACCCCATCGAAGTTCTAAACTAGCTTTCACTCTTATCTCTGTAAATACCCCCTTATAAAAGAAAAGTAAAAGATTTCTAACTCTTAGTCTCTCCCCAAAAAGAGACGAGGGCTTAGCTCTGAAACATCGCTCTTCATCCAAAAGAGAAGACTGCACAGAGCCAACTTTAGCTCCGATTCAAGTCCAAACTTATTTAACCAACGAGAGTGTTAAATTTCTTGATAATAATATGCCATATTATCTCATTGGCATCTATTTTGATCATTGCATGAGAAAATTGTTATTTAGATTGAGATGACCCAGTAACTCAAATTCCGTCGGCATTCAAATATTATTTGAGGCAAGAAAACCTTTTGCATCATTTTTTGGGAATCCATCCTATTATCGTGTGGATTCAAACTATTCATATTCCATCTCTGTTCCAGAATCTAAATCCCCTTCTTATGATTCAAGGAAGCTGATCCTCAACTACAAGGTTCAGCCCTCTTCTTCATTACATGAAGGAACTCCTGGTTCCTCTATCAAGTGATATAGGAAACCAGAGAGGCGTGCCACATATAAAGTGCATCGAATCAAAGCCTTTTGAAGGATAATGAGTACCACAACATCATATTACACTAAATTTCAGCCGAAAATAAAGAATTTTTTTTCTTCGCATGCCACCATTAAGTTCCCAAACACATCAAGATGAATTCATTGTCAACTCTTCAATAGCTTTGAATTTTGCTCCCTGACCATCATCACTGCTTGCAACTCATTATAAAGCTTCAGTGCTTTTCAATACACTGTATAATAGGAATAGTAATATACCTGAAAATTCAAGTTTTAAAGTTCAGATTGGGTGAATTCATTGCCAACTCCTCTTCATTAAATTACCTTAATTTGCATGAAGTACCTACATTCCCCTCATTCACGAACTTCGTGTGAAATTTCAATCAAATTACACTCATATTTTTTAAAACCATTCTCTCTCGTTAAGTGCCAAAAAATTGAATATGTTAAGATGGCTGTATAGCGAAATTTGAATAATAATGGGAAAATCACCTATTGAGAAAAAAAATAATAATAAATAGACCAAAATGGCTGTGAGCATGCATAATGGAGAGCACAAGATTCATCAATGAGATGTGTAGATAAATTCAAAGTGCAGAGATTAGAAAGAAAAATTAGTTAGACAAACAAACCTTAGTAAGAAGTTTTTTCTCAAAAACAGTGTTAGCAAGTTCAATAATGAATGCAAAATGAGTTTAAAAATGCCAGATGTGGTAGGAACGTGGCTAATTATGTGGTGAGGATGATGAATCACTTTATGTATATGAGCGAATAAAACATTCTGATAATCACTTTTTAAGTAAATAGGGTCATGGTGAACACAAATAATCTTAACAATATAAATCTTAAGTTGAAAAGATCTAGTAAATGAACTTTTTGAAATAACCGAAAGCTCAATACAAAACATCTTTCAACTTTATCTAAATAATTTATGCTAATTTGGCTTTGTAAAAGCTTACAAACCTTGAATTTCTGAATCATTCGAAATTTCAAAGAACTCAAGAAATGAATCTTCGGGAAGGTATCTACAATAAGGTTGACAACTTCCTCTGGAAAAAAAAGAGCATAATTTTACTTTCCAATTTGAAAGTAAATGAAGTATTTTAATGAAAGTGATGTCAATGATGTTCTCATGGAAAACCAATTGCATTGTACAAGAAAATTGCTACTCTTCGAGACAAAAGGATTGCTAGCTCTTAAAGTCAAGAAAACTACAAATATAATATAAGAATGCTAGTCCTACATATAATGTACCTCCTATGGACAAAAATAACAGCATATCCAGATTTCACAAAGTACCTACAACATAAGAACAGCAATAATCTTAAAACAATTGAAACAAATTAATAAAGAAAAGGCTACAAGAAAAAAGTGTGGCCAAAATACTCAGTAGATGTAGCCCCTCTGTGACCTGAACTGAAATTATCAATGTAGCGCACACATCGTTGCTCCAAGGGAACAGTTGTGCCTCCAGAAGTCACACAAACAACCCCAACACTTTTGGTATTTCCTGAGAAAAGGAAATTCACAAATAACTAGTCTAGCGTGGCATGTGTACCAGTAAAATCAAGTAAAATATGTTCACCTGAAATTTGAGAATTTTGATGAATAAATTCTTTCACTTTCTGAGTGATACTGTCACTATTTTTCAGAGGTGGAGCAGATTCAAAAAAAGATTTGACATCACTGAATGATTCAGGTTGAGAAGCATCTAAACCAATTTCAGCATCCATGATTAAAAACTTGTTTTTTCTTTCTTTTTTTTTTTTTTGGTTTCACAAGAAATTCTCTCAGTATAATGAAAAAGACCAACAGCAACAAGATAGACCTGGTTAGAACATGCGAGAAATTTATCAGACAGGATGAAAACCTAACTGGAAAGAACCAAATTAAAGCAAAACTCCAAAAAAAATCTTTTACATTCTTCCTAACATAATTTTTTAAAATTCGGACAGTTCTCCTTCACTTATTGATACCGGAATTAAACGAAAATTGCAATAGAGGAAGCAGATTTTTATTACGCAAAACAACAGAGTTACAATCACGACCTCGAAACAGAAACAAAGCGCCAGACAACACAAATATCCTGCTAGGGTGAGGCAGGACAGTAAGTGGAACAGCGGCGGCGAGATGGTTTGGAGTCGTGGGGCAAGCGGGAGTGATCCAAGTGGTTAGCGGGAGACCAGGATGGTACACATCGGGTGGTGCAGGATGGGAGAAAGCAGGTGATTGTAGGGCTAGGGAAGGTTCACGGGTGATTGGAAGGGAAAAGTTTGTGGTTGGATGGGAATGGTTTGGAGCAGGCTGCAGTTGGAGGGGAAACTGGCGGCTGGAAAGGGGAGGGTTTGGAGCAGGCAGCGGTTGGAAGGGAGTCTAGAGGGTGGAAGGGGGAGATCTAGAGCAGGCGGCGGTTGGAGAGGAACTGGCGACTAGAAAGGGGAGGTTTGGAGCAGGCTGCGGTTAAAGTGGAGATTGGCGGCTGGCAGAGGGAGAACCAGAGCAGACTGCGGTTGGAGGGCAGAGGAATATGCGGAGGTAATCACCAACTCGGCGCAGGTACATACTCGAAGAGGATACAACAGCAAATATGAAAACAAAATTCAACCCAATGACGTAAAATAATATATATATATATATATATATATATACAAAGTTTTGGCGTTAGATATGTTATGACATAGGAATTGTGTGATAATGCATGTAAATGCCACACAAAAGAAGTAAACCATAGAAGTAATCAAAGCATGCAAATCATTCACAAACTGCAATTTCACCAGATAACCATAGAGGTCAAGTAGCAGAAAGAAAAGAGTTTATAGTTACAAAAAAATTAAAACCTCACCTTGAAAAGTTGAAAAACTTTCATTATGAAGCTGATTGATTTGCCAACATTCTGTGCAGTACTAGCTTGTCCATCGCTCATAAATTTAGAGAAAACATTTGTGTATGTAAGACGTACGCAACGCTGCGTACGTCAAGAGGTTATTCGGAGGGTATAAAGGGGGTTATATCATCGTTATACCCCTTGTAACCTCTCTGTAACCTACAAATAAGTTTCGTGTTTCTGTAGTTCCGGTAGGTACAGGTAAGTTACAGGAAAGTTGTAAGGGGATACAATGCAGATATAATCTCTCTGTACCATATGAATAACCTCGGACGTACGCAGTGTTGCGTATGTCTTACGTACGCAAATATTTCCCCAAATTTAGAACCATATTGAATAGCCATACAAATCTTATCCCTAGTCTCCGCTTTGTTGAGGTACAAGACCAACAGAGCAAGCTTTGCTCCTATTACATCTAATGAACTCATATCCTGCATTAGAGGCCCTTGCTTAATTTTTAAAGAAAAGGAGGAGTTTTTTAGTAAATCAAGAAACAGAAAGAAGAATTCAATCATGATTATTTTTACGCCATAATCATTATACACAAAAAAGTGGAACGCCGTTAAATTTTCAATCAGTTGAGGCCCACTTTGATTAATACTTGCGCTCCCTTTCCTTGCTCTTTCACTGTCATCTTGTCGACATGTGGGATTCTACTACCTATTTATCCATGCATGGCCAATTCTAATAACGACATTTTTCAAATTCCAAATTTTGTCAACATCAAGATAATGGAGGGTCGATTCTCACCTCCTTATAAAAAAGTGCAATAAAGTTCAATTCCAACAAAACTTGGGCCGCAAAAGGCCTAGCAAAAATATTTTGGCAACATCTGCCTGAAAGATTTTGAAGGTGTTGTGGTATAGATGAATAAAATAGGAGAACGATCTTTGACAAAGTGAAAAATAAAATGAGAAAATTCACTCCAGAAAACAGTAACACAGCGGAACACACAAATTTATGTGGTTCAACAAATTGCCTATGTCCATGGAATTGCAGAGGATTTTACTACTTGAGGAATTTACATCAGTCGATCGTCTCGACTTACAAGAAGAATCCATCACTTAGTTGCTCTCTTTTCTTCTCTCTCTCTTCTTCTTTCTCTACACCGAGATACACCGAAAAAGCTCTACGCCGAGATACATCGAAAAAGATAAACTTACAAGAGAAATAAACTCAATTTTTTTTTGCCACAAGCCACCATGAAGAAGCTAAGGGAGAACACTCTTCTTTCTTCTTCCTTCATCGCAAGGAACTACACCTTGCACTTCTTTTCCTCTATCCTGAGGAAGCCCGAAGAAGAACACCCAAAAAGGTCGTGACAAATCTGAAGGAGAGCCGTGCGATTTTTATTCTCGTTCGAACCACACGCACGTCGCCGAAGAACTGCTTCTTGTTCACGACTCTTACAAGCGGGGCTCTTATTCGCGAAATCAAATGAGCAGGAAAGCAAAGCAATGCTTCGTTTCGCGATTGTGGAGACGAGAGGAGCGGGAACAGGTATTGCGACAGAGGGTGGCGTCGATTCGTGAAACGTATGAAGGAATGGAAGTGAAATGGTAGGATCAGCGGACCGGGCTCCATCATAACAAATCTTTCACTTGGAGACCGGTATACATACTACAAGGTCTTCTGATAGGCTAAAAATGTTCAATTTTTCATATGTTTTTAATGTCTATATTTGGTGATTTTCAATGATATTACACTTTAAAGCAAGTTATTTTGTATATTTTTGGTTTCAGGTACAGGAAATGGAGTTTTGGAGAAAGAGAAACAAAAACTATGCAATTTAGAGCAAAAACAAGCAAGAAAGAAAACTTTGTCCTGACACATTTTGATATGTATTTCTATATTTAATCTCATTTACACTTCTCATAAATTTTTGAATGAAATTAAACTTTAAAGAAAGGTTTTTTATGCTTATTTTATAGGTTTATTTGTTAGGAACACAACGCAACTGAAACACGAAACGGAACGGGGGCGAAACAAAGCTAAAACGGAGTCAAACGAAACAAAATGGTGGAGCAGCGTAGTGCAGGCACCAAGAGCGCCAGAGAGCAGAAAATGACGTCAAAATGGCGTCGACAGCACCTGGGACGGTTCGAAGGTGGTGATGGACAAATTTCTAGAAGATTCAATGTATTTGGACACTTTTTAGAGGGTTGCTTGAGGCATCTCTTGATAAATCCGTCCCTACACTATAATAAAGTGCTTTTATGTCAGAAAAGGTGTGTGTGTGTGTGAGTGAGAAGATGTGGATAATGTTTAGAGATCTTAGAATAGGAGTAGAAATGTAGGTTTCTATCTTTTTGGAGAGATTGGTGAGGGGTTTTGAGAGAATATGTAAGGGAATGTTCTAGCATTGCATGGATCAGCGGGAGACTTTGTGGGAGAGATTTTCATATTTCTTTTAAGGGAAAAAGCTAAGTATTGTGTTCTTCATTATCTTGTGATTTCTTAAACACTTATCTAATGGATTTGTTTTGATTTAATGAAGTTTTTTGTTGTGTTTTCTTCTTACTTTGTGATGTGTTTCTATTACTATTTCATCTTTTTTTAAAAATAGTGACATGAGGAGATTATGTCATTATTTTCCTTTTACTTTTCTTTTGCAATGAGTAGGATTCATGTTTAGGATATTGGGATGCATGCTAGAAGAAGTTTTAATTATAAATTGTGATAGTTTTTCAACTCCGCTCTTAATTTACTTTTCAATATGACAAATTGAATTGTTAAAATATGTTGTGAAACATATGATCCCGAAAATGGAGTATGAATTCTACAACAGAATGAGAATCACATTTAAGTCCATGAAGGAGTATTTCGTTCATAGGATTAAGTGAAAATAAATATAGAAATATACTTTGTTGGGTATAGAATTGGAGATTTCTAGGGTGACAGACTAAAAATATCTAATTTGATCTTAGTGTTTAAAAATTAAAGCGAGAGTTAGCCTTCAGGGGAAGAGAAGTGGGAGCTCTGGAGTGGAAGGCAGGATCCTCCTAGCCTAGCCACGGATTTAAGGACTAAACCTAAGATTAGCCAATGATTTTCTATAACACTGAATCAGGGTAGAGAATTAAAATTACTCCTATTTGACACATATATTTAATGTATCTCATTCCTTTACATTAGTCAATTTACTACATAAGAATAATAGTTTTTAACATCTTAAAGTTCTCCAAACCAACTCATCCAAAAAGGGTTATCTTTAGAATTAATATTTACATTTAGGAATAGTTACTATCCTTGCATTTAACATTTGCACTTAGGAGTAGTTGCTAGATAGAACATCATTTTAATCAACATTCCAAACTAAGGACTAATATTAGTAGACTGAAATTTGATTAAGGACAATTTTCCTCGCTTTCTCGTGGGATTGATTTTCGGGGCTTCATCAAAAAGTTTTATATTACTTGAGTGATATGTATACTTGTGTTTATATCATTGTGATTATATAGAATATATAAAATTAGGCATATAAAAAAAGTTGCATCATCTTCTTCCTCGAACTAATATCCTCCACTAGTGATGTCGCCCTTTTCTTCAAATATGAATTCTCCACCTCTGCAACTCAAAGCTTTGTCTTCACACGAAGAGGCCAACTGAAGTTGTGCACAACTTCAATTTCTCAAGAATAACCCCTTAGTCAATATATCAGCAGAATCCACATAGCCTTGCACCTCCAAGTTATTTTCTGTATTACTCTTGTCTCTGCTTACAACTCTCACTCCATGGGCAATATATTGCCTCTACTGAAAGTATTTTTCAACAAATCTAGCCTTGTTCCTCTTACTGTCATCACGCTTAGTCTTCGCCTGGTACACGCACTTGTTGTGTATTGCCTTCTTCCCTGATGGAAGTTCTGTCATCTACTACTTGCTCAAATTTTCATTTTGCGAGATTTTCTTATAGCTCTGTGGTTCTCCACCATCTGTCTGTGGAACAATAGGATTGGGTACTACGGACCCACTCTCCTCTTTACTTTCATTTTCAACAATACTATGAACTACCAGCAATAGTGCATCTTGTACTTCTTAAGAAATCACATTTGTGCTATCATTCTACATCTTCTTGGGATTCCTACACTATCTTTTTATGTGGCTAGTCTTGCCACAATTTTAGCAGGTTGTCTGCTGACCAGACTTTGATTTTGATCTCCCTCTATTTGAGTTCTTGTCCTGCAATCTCCCTCTGAAATCAACATTCATTGTCGAACTCAAACCTAAGATCTCGCCAGAATCTTTCCTGTGCACCTCCTCAACCAAAATCAAATCATGAATATCATTACATTTCAGTTTAGATTTATCTACAGAACTGTTAAGTGTCATTCTAATGGCTTATTAACTATTTGACAATGATGTCAACAATATCAGCGCACGTATCTCATCATCAAAATTAATTTCAACAGACGACAATTAATTTGTGATATCATTGAAATCATTCAAGTGCTTAGCAATAGAAACACCTCTATTATCTTCAAATTGAATAAATTCTTCATTAAGTACACCTTGTTATTCGCCGATGACTTTTCATACATACTTGATAAGGCTACCATGAGATCTGCAGTCGTCCTCTCCTTGATGACATTGTGTGCAACGGAACTTGATAGGGACAATCGAATAATCCACAGAACTTGTCGATCCAACAAATTTCAATCATTCTCATCCATCATTTCAGGTCTTTTCCCCAATAACGGAAGATAAAATTTTTCCTATAGAGGTAGTCCCCAATCTACATCATCCAATAATCAAAATCTATGCTATCAAATTTCTCGATCTCTGAAACATTCACTTCATCTGTAGTCATCATAATTCCTCAGATCTGAAACAAAGCTCTGATACCAGTTGATGTGGTATGTATGAATAAAATAGGAAAATGATCTTTGACGAAGCAAAAATAGAACGAGAAAATTCATACCAAAAAATAGTAACACAGTGGAACACATAAATTTACATGATTCGGCAAATTGCCTACGTCCACGGAATTACAGAGGATTTTATCACTTGAGGAATTTACACCAATCGATTTTGTCGACTTACAAGAGGAATCTAGCACTTCGCTGCTCTCTCTTCTTCTCTCTCGCTACTTCTCTCTCTACACCGAGATACACCAAATAAGCTCTACATCGAGATATACCGAAGAAGATAAACTTATAAGAGAAATAAACCTAATTTCTTTTATGCCACAAGCCACCAAGAAGAAGAAAAGGGAGACTAATATTCTTCTTCTTCTTTCTTCTTCCTTCACCGCAAAGAACTACACCTTGCACTTCTCGCTGAAGAACTGCTTCCTATTTGCAACTCTTATCAGTGGGGCTCTTATTCGTGAAATCAAATGGGCGTGAAATGAAGCAATGCTTTGTTTCGCGGCTGTGGAGATGAGAGGAGATGGAACTAGTATCGCGACAGAGGGTGGCGCCGATTCGCGAAATGTATGAAGGAATGAAAGCGGGATGGTGAGATCGGCGGACCGGGTTCCATCATAACAGAAGGTTGAAGCCAAAGAGAATATTGTGTTTTGATTTGAGAAGTACAAACAAAAACAAGGAGGAGAGATCCAAACTAGAGTCACTGCAAGCTTCGTGGAGCAATCAGACCGAAGAAACAATTTTAGCAAGCTTATCAAAAATTGATTAATAAAATACAGTTATCATGAGAATAGTCTTGCACAATTTGCTTCTAACAAAAGCTTTACGATGACATACTAAGGGTTACCGAGCCCAAGAAAGTAGCAACCTTATAGTTTCAAATCTAACACGAACTTGCAACTTACTTGACACCAATCTAAGATTCTTATATGTTATGAGAAGATCAAGGGATAGGCTACGTGAGTTGCAAGATGGGAGACAAAATGGTAAATAGTGATATTGAAAATTCGACGCTACCAGTGGTTTGACAACAAACTGGAACAAAAAATAACTGATCTGAAGCAGGGGTTGGCAGTGCGGGAGGACTCCAAATGTCCGGGAGAGTTTAACACCTAAATCCAATCAAATAACAAGCACACCAAATGAGAGAGATCAAAGGATAAAACATTCCGACAAGAAAGAAACTAGGATGTATTTAATCAAAATTTGCTTAAAGCATTTAATCTTCATGTGCTTATGAAACACATTTACAACTTTGGGCTCTAAATGACTCAAATTCCACACAATATTTAAAAATAAGATTAGTGGTAATAATAATAAGGCCATAATTGCATAGTAATTATAATGAAATTAGTTAAAAAGCCAAGAAACAACTTGCAAATTACAATATCATGTAAAAATAACCAAGCTCATAACAACATTGCCTGAAAGTCTTGTTTTACATTAAATGACTGCATGTTTGGTTGTTTGCCTAGAAATACAATTTAATTCTTGTAGGATTTAGTAAATCATTAAAATTCATGTTTCAGAAACCTTAAAATTAGTTTGACATGAAATTATTAATGCTTCATTTAGTTATATCCATAGATTACACCATATCTTACTAACATACACCAAGTAAACTTAAAAAAGGAAGAGAAAGCTAGAGAATAGCTTTGGGAATCTTAATATACTTTTGTCTGACAAACAAGAAAACGTTAGAACATGCTAAGCCCGTCCTCAAACCCAAAACTATAGGTTTAGGTTCCGGTCAACATTCAGTACATAGGAATGACTATTTTAGAGCAACACAAATAAAATAAAGCATAATAATACTTGTTATAAAAATGATTAAATCTTCTTTGGTTATGGTTGTCCAAATATTTGGGCAAATCTCAATCAGTAGTTGGAGAAGAATTCTCTAGTGGTTAGACATTGAGTTCTCTGAATGAATTCCTTTTCAGTAGATGAGTAGCTTTAGGCGAATTAACAACTTCAATTACCAAGTTTAATGGGAGAGTATGTAGTTTCTCTTGGAGAATAGCATAGAGGCAAATAGATTTAAGCAACATGACGAAATTGCATCTCTGAATGAGTTAAAGCTTTTGGAAAATTTGTTGAAGTGTCGACATTATACCTAGCAATATGAATTTAACCAATCAATTATGGGTGTAATGGAATATGGTTAAACACTAATAAAATTTTTGCTCATTTGTTTTGGGATTTAAGATTTAAAAGAATAAAAAAGTAAAACAAGGCAACATAGGATGATCAATAGAGGGCAAAAGTATCAACTACCATAAAATAAGAGAAGGAAGAATGTTTTTCATTATCGACACAGTGAAAGGAGAGTCCAAAAGGTTGAGGCTGGGAGAGGAGACATATTTGAGAGGAGCTCAAGGGGAAATACAGAGAGATCAAGACGAGAACAAGGCAAAGAGAGGGGTGATTGCAAGAGAGACAAACATAGAGAGGCAAATGCGAGTGGGAGAGATGTTAGCGAAAGATTGTGATGAAGAAGTCAAGCAAAAAAGGTGAGTGTGTGAGACACTGAGGTCATTGAGATCGAGATTCACAAAGAATTCATAAGAGAGGGAGAACAACGATGATGGTGGAAAGAGAGAGAGAAAAACATACAAGGTCAAGTTAGAGAGCATGAGTTATATCTATAGATTTCGTTTGGATGCAAGCAATATTTAGCTTAAATCTTGCCAAAAAGTTGGGTGGTTTTAAATTATGTTGTTTTGATATAACACGTTTCAACACTAAGTTTGGTCCATAATTAGTAAAATCCTAAATCCTGAAATAATTAATTAATCAATAATAGTAAGGTTTAATTTATTTATATAGAAATAAATAATTAATCAATAATATGTAATTTGTTCATATATTAATTAAAATAATTAAAATTATAAATTATAGATTAATATACAATAAACATATATATTAATTTTTGTTTAATAAAAATAAATAATATAAAACGCCCCTCATAACGGCAATTAATGTTAACCACCCCTAAACGGGCAATTTATCTAGAACACTTTATTTATTTATTTTTTAGTTCGCGTTCCTTCCACAGATAAAATTATGTGCTCCTTTATACAATTTGATCCATTAATAAGATAACATAGCAATCTGACAATTTTAATTTCTAAAATAATCCTATATAACGAAGTTGTTTATAAAACAGAAATTTTAATTTCTTATACACTAAATAATTTAAAAAATAATGATGAAAATTTATTAGTTTGCCTCTCACAATGTGTGACATATTAAATAAAATAATGGAAAATTATCCCGCGCACCATACTGTAAGGCCAAGAGTACCGCGTACCCAGGTCTGTTGATTGGTATCCACGGTATAAAATCCCTCAGGTCGGAGATTTTAATCCCCTCTAGCACAACTTAAGAGGTGATATTTGAACTATTAGACACATTAGAGGTGGCAGGAGACTCATATAATAACCTCTCATCATTCATTTAAAAAAAAAAAAACTAATTACTGCAATGCGAAGAGAGAGCTCTTTTTAAAAGAATAACTAATCTCTCAAAAATTAACTTTTTTATGTAAAAATTCTAGCGAAAATAATAATAACACTTAAACTTTCAAGATTTTAAAAACCTTTTGCTAGGAAATAAAAAGGTTAGAACAAGAAATTTGGATATTGGAAATTTCACTTATATTTTAATTTAAAATATTTACATAAATAGCAATTTAAACATTGTTATTATGGTACAATTACATATAGACCACCCAAAACTTACTTTTTACTAATCAACCACCCTCTTTCATCCATTTTTCAAACTCACTCAAATATCAAAATTCATGATGAAATCACAACCCATATTTTTTTCATTTTTAACAAATTTTCAATTGTTTGACCGTGGCAGATTCGGAGGTTAAAAAAAAAAATCACCTATCAATATTTCAGGTGGTTTGCATGTAAAAAAAATAAAATATGGGTTGAAATTTTTTAGTGAATTTCGAAAATATGAGTAAGAAATTGAAAAATGGACAGGTTCGTTCTGTAAATAGCAATGTTTCAAGTTCCATGCATGCAATTACCCTTTAATTTTAAAATAAAAAATAATTCCAACTAAATAATTATTTTTAAGAATAAAAAAAATAGAAATTAATGAAATAAAATCCTTTATAAATCGTGACGTGAAACTCTAAAAACGAAAAGAAACAAAATATAAAAAGAATATTAAGGGTTTTAA
Source organism: Phalaenopsis equestris (assembly GCF_001263595.1). Lineage (NCBI taxonomy): Eukaryota > Viridiplantae > Streptophyta > Magnoliopsida > Asparagales > Orchidaceae > Phalaenopsis > Phalaenopsis equestris. The sequence goes on from NW_018165280.1 coordinate 1,909,397, forward strand.
TAATTAAATATTCTAAAAAAAATACACAGGAAAACAAAAACATGTTAGTACTGTAATTTTCAAGTTTCTGTACCTCTGCTGCAATTTTTTACATATTGGTTGCTTTAAATCCTCTTATTTTCACCTTCAAGAATATAATGAACTTGATGCCTGTTATCTACCTTTGTATCAGATGACTATCTAGAAGAGGGTGTTGCAGATGTTCGTGCGGACCACCTGAACTTCTATTAGCCGCTGTAGCTCTGTCAATAAAACATGAATTAACTGATACAGCAGACAGCATGTTCATTAGCAATGATCATGAATTATTTTGGGTTTTGATCTAATTCTTATGTATTTACATATCTAGCACCTAAAGTTCATTATATATATATATATATATATATACCACCTAACCATGCATTAAAAAACACATTTTACGTCTTAAAAGTTAAAATAGTGCTATTTTTTACCTGATACGAAAAGATTTGGGTGGTATAAATGTTAAATGCAACATTTAGGTGTTAGATATGTAAATACATAGAAGATGGGTGGCATGTATGTAAATCTCCTATATAGGAGGGCATAAAAGCTGGAGGATAAATAAAGTTGAAAAATCAAAATTAAATCTCTATATATTCTTAAAAATTACAATTAAATTCATTGAAATCACCAAGCTATACGAATGAATAATTTTGAATATTCAAAATGAATTTTTCATCCCTTTCTTCGAATAAAATAAAAAGAGAGAGATATCTGTGTCTAGATTTTTTATATTCTGATCAAAATAATAGAAGTATCAAAGGCAGAAAAAATTAATTATAGAGAACTTTGCATGCTAGCATGCAAATGAAAATCTATGATTGTATGAGAGCGATAGTTTTATCACCCAAATAAAGAGCATATTGGCTAGTTATTAATTTAAAGGTTTGCATAGTTTCAAATATAGTATTAAAATCACAGCAAATGAAGAATAACAACCCTTCCACCCACACAACATAAGGGTCTGTAAATTTAATAACTTATATTTTTCACTAGCATGTATATATATATATTTGAAAGTTGCTGTCCCATAACATGTTAATTTTTATTTTATATTTAATATTTATTTTTGATGATATTGCATTTTAAGGAAATGTATTTTCATATTTTTGTTGCAGGTATTAAAGGTAAGAGAATTTGAACGAATTAGAGAAAAAACGGAGACGGAGGAAACATTAAACTGGCGCCTAGACACCACTCCAATGCGCCATATATAGGCACTTAGGCGTCGGACTTTCCCAAAATTCCCAAGAAGATGACGCTTTGGTGCCACATACTGGCAACTAGGCACCAGTTGTTTTACCTGGCTATCCGAGCAAGTGACTCCAAGGCGCCACAGACTGGCGCCTAGGCGTCAGAACTGTCCTAGACAGTTTTTGGAACAGTTTTACACGAATTTGGGGGTTATTTTCAGGGGGAGGCAGTTCAAACGGAAGGAGGAGAACATTTTGTGAAGTAGAAAGAAAGCCAAGGCGTGCAAGAAATGGGAGGAGAGATCTAGGTATTCATTTCTCTTACTGCATTTCTTTTGAGAGATGTGAGAGAAATTAGTAAGGGATTGTTGTAGCAGTGCAAGGAGGACTCAGAGATCACCTGGAGAGAAGTTTTCAATTCTTTTCTCAGGGAGAAAGATAAGTATTTTGTTAAACATTGTGTTGTAATAGTGTGAATTCATCTTGTCTAACTTTTATTTATTATAAGATGATTAGTTCTTGTGTTTTATTCATGCACTCTGAGAAAATATTTACTCCTTCCTCTTGTGATGCAATAGTATGTGGATTCATTTAGAATTAATTTTTACTCATGCTTGTGATGGCTTTTACTTAAATCTTCATTTACATATCAATCCGATCATTTGGTGTGTTAATATTTGTTGTGATTCCATTAAGATCTGGGAAGGCGATGGAGTTAACAACTAAGAAAAACCTCATTAATCTTTGAGGTGAAGAAAAAGTAATCCGTAAATCAGAGCAAATACATAGGGAGATACATTTAATGGGGGTAACTTTGAGGTTTTTAGGGTGACAGACATAAACACTTTCTTAGTTAAGCCTAATTTCTTTGTGCACTTGAAAAAGAGTAAGGAAAATGAATGCCCCTATATGTCACAAAATTTCAATATCATTTCTAGGTCTTCTACTTCTACACATATTACTAATTTCATTGCAAGTGGATGGTATTTTTAATAGCTTGAACTATCTTACTTTATTTGACTTTACTAAAATTAGCTTATTAGTAAATTTAGAGGATTAGAACTAAATGAAAATATGACACTAAATAGGGCGCAATGGAGAAAAAGGAAAGGATTCATGCATGTAGCCAACCCCACCTAGTGGGATTAAGGCTTTGTTGTTGTTGTTGTTATTGTTGTTGTAGTAAATTTAGAGGATCAATGATACTTTGATAGAATTCACTATCTCACTTTAAATCAAACTTATTTCCTAGCTAAGACTACTTAAATTCAGATAGAGCTTTCCTTAAGTCTTTACGATTAACTGTCTTACATGTGGGATCGATACTTTAGACTAAAGAAAGTTTTATATTACTTAAACGATATGTGCACTTGCATAAAATACCTAGGGAGTAGTGCTAAACCGTGGAAAAACTCTAGTTATAAAATTTATAAAATATATTTTAGAATTATAATATTTCATCCCTAATTCACTAGGTACTCCGTAGATCGGTCAAAAGTCACTTTGGTTTAGTTGTTGAGAGCCTTGCCTTTCAACTAAGAGGTTTCGAATTTAAGGTCTTGCATATGCGGGATGCATGAGTGTTGAGAGGAAAAAAAAAGGTGGAAGCTAAGGAAGCAATTTTTTTAGTTCGCAAAAAATTTGCATTTTTTATATCTGTGTTCCTAATAAGCAAAACTAATTAAGCAATTGGTTAACAAACTATAAAGAGAATTTTATTTAGAAAAGGCAGCAGTAAGACCTTACACTGGTGGTTTGAAGTTCCATGGCAGCTGAATTATCATTCTCCTGAAAAATCCAAGCAGCATGCAAAGTGTCAAATTTCTTAAAGAGGCTCGCCATTTGAACAGTTCAGTAGAGTACCTCAAATAACAAATCCTTCCTGGTGATCAAACCAATGACTCGAGAAGGGCGTGGTACAACAAAGATGTGCCTCAGTCCCAATTGTCGAAAAAGATTGTACACCTATACAATTGGATCAAATAAATAAATAAGGAAAAAAAAAACTCCATCTCTTCTCAATTAAAAAAGTACATAAATAATCCCTGAAATCAAAATAAGTCACCTTCGCCAAAGACATGTCCTCTGGTACTATATATGGGCAAGGATTTAGGAAGGGGGCAAGATCTAGATACATTTCCTTCTCATCCTCCGTGAGATGGATGTCATCAATGGTCATTCCCTTGCTAGAAATAGGTTTCACAAAATCGGTCCAGATGTGCCTGATTAAAAAAAAAAATCAACACTTGTAAAATGCTTGGAAGGGATAAATATGAGAAAAAAATGTTAGGAAACAACATACCTGCTTGTTACACCACTAGGATCACAAGGAAAAGGGCTGCTCTGGAAATCTATCTTTGAATGTAGAAGTACCAATAAGTGGCTTAAACAGAACAGAGACGAAGGAAAATCAGGCTTCCCATGCATAAATCTCAACAAAAAAGGAAAACCAAAACTACAATCTAAAAATTGCATCATATCAGAGTACAAACACAACTGCTGAAACACAGTAGGTTAGTGGGCCATACCTACGAAGCATAAGGCCGATTACAAGTTCTTCCCCATTCCGTCCATGACTTACCACCTTTGATTAACAAAGAGTGTGATAAGGATTAGGTAGGAAAAAAAATTAAAACTACCCATTAAAATGTTGCTAAATAAATGCATACTGTACAAAATAAACTCACCGGAAAGCCATTGTGCTTGTTGCTTCTTAAAACATATAATATTTCGGAAACTTTAACAATGCGATGAAAGGATATAACCTGCTTGATACCCAAAATATGACATTCCAAAAAATCACGAAATGAAAAATTTTTTTAAAAAATTGTCAATTTTGACAGAATTATAATGAAAAGAGTTTTACTTGTTGATTCTTGCAAGCCTCCTGTGCTATCATATTTCGCATAAGCTGTTTAGGCCTAGATTCAAGCAAAGGGATGCCCCTCAAGCGAGCCTGCTCCTCATACAATCCTTCATTGAAAAAATCACCGACAGCCTGACAAAATATGACTCAGAACTCTCTTCCAATAAGTTGTAAATCACAGTTACATAGACCTAAAAATAATACCTTGGATATAAGAAGAACGAGCATGATTAGAGGAAGAAGTTTTAAGTTGTTTGTGATCTCAACCATAATAACACACAAGGACACCGTCATTCTCATAGACCCTCCAAGAAATGAAGCTGCGCCAAGCAGTGCATAACTACACAACAGGTGATTTATCAATAGGAAAATCATACAATAATCCGTTTTTTGTCAATAATAAATTTTATTATAAGCAAGATCTGTGTGCAAAGCAACAGAAACATTAAAAAAAATATGCAATGAGGGAAAATAAATTGCCTGTTTAATTAAAGCTTAAAATTGCATTGAAAAAAAAAAAGACTAATTTGAATGCCAAAAATGAACCTAATTCATGGCAAATGTTGTAACTAATGGAAATGATCGTAATTATAAAAATAGTATTTTCCATTCAAAAATAGTGTGTTAACAACATACTAAGGAAGATAACAAGTTCACTTCCAACATAGAGAGTAAGCATTATTAGCCTAGGATCGGGCTGCTTAACAAATATTCAGCTCTGATGCACACTCATTATTAATCATCAAAATATTGAACCTCCGAATCTTATGATTTACCTATAAAACCCAGTTTTCAAAATTCAGTCACAATGATGCAAATGGAGCAGTAAACCGGAAAATGTAGTGAAGCCTGCGGTAGGTCTGCAGTCCAAGTGGCCACATAAAAGAAAAATTCATTAGTACGATCGTTTCAGGTTTTTCTCTGTTTTAAAACATGCCTATGACGATTCTAATCACCTTATTGGATTTTAATTTTGCCTTCTACAAAGATATGATTTTTTCTTCTACAAGTTATTGTGGTACAGCACTCATTAGATTCCCTAGTACAACGTATGTTCCAGATCCTTTCTCTTCTCCCTAAGGCTGTGGAATCCTTTATTTCCGTAGCAGGATATGGAAGGTTAGCAATCAAGCAGAATTATTTTGATACCGGAACTAGCTAAAACCAATGGAAATGGACGCAATTTTTACTAAGCAAATGAATTATGGTTACAAAACGACTCAAAATGAAAATAAAACACAACAAACTCCAGTATCCGGTTAGGATCAAAGAGAAGATCCGAAAACGGCAGTGGTGTCGGCATGGTAGTTGAGAGTAGTAGTGGTAGGGAATGGGGAATAGGCGTTGGAAGATAGGGATGGTGGTGGCAAGTGGCTAGGAGTGGGGGAGAAAAGGATAGGTTGGTTGGCGGTGGAATTGGGAGAGGCTGCAGGATGTGTTGGTAGGTTATAAGGGATTAGGAAGGGTTAGTAGCTGTACAGTGTGGCTGGAGAGGAAGGACAATATGTATGGCTAGGGAAGGAGGCGACAGGGAGCTGGTTGGCAGCTAAATAGGCTGTACAGCAAATGCTGCTGCTGGAAATGGGGAGGCAGGCCAACAGGTAGGAGTAGGAGTGGCCAACAGCTAAGGGGAAATAAAGGGGAAGAGATAGGGAGAAAATCAGAGAGAATACAACAAAACCTCGGAATAAGATACAGTCAGAGCACAACCTTAGAGCGGGATACATATTTTGATAGAAGTCTTATAACAGGTACTATTGCAGGGAAAGGGGCCCAAGCCAATGGAGAGGAGTAGGGTTGGCCGACGGCTAAGGGGAGATAAGGGGGAAGAGGTAGGGAGGAAATTAGAGGGGATAGAACACCACATTGGAGAAGGATTGAGTCCAAGCACCGCATGTAGTCAAATACAACCCTCACAAGGAAAAACAAATACTTCTACCGAAATCTGAAATGAAACTCACCAAAACATAACCATAATTCAACAAACACCCACATATGTAATAGCTAATAGTAAAATAGGAAGGGGAAGTCGCGCCCTTGGGCGGCAACCAGAAAAGGAAGGGAAGAAGAGGTGGGAAATAGACGCTTGAATGGTGGATACGCGATATCTCTCGCTTCTAAGAAGACTGACCGATCCAGAAGGGGTTGGACCAAGATCCATGCTGGCCAGTTTAGCAACTAGCCAATTCAATCGGCTCTAAATCACAGAGTGCCGCTTCACAGGTTCCGCGTTTCCCGTGACCTGCCTTCCTCGCCCGCATCTTGTCTCCCAGCCCAACTTCATATTTTCATTGCTTACCCTAGTAAATACTATGAAATTTGAGATTGATTTCATGTTCTTGTCGTGACATGTGGTTATAGAGCTATATAAAGCTGTTTTTTGTGGTTTTTACCCTATATGTGATACCTGAGGAATCGATAACATAAGTAGGAGGTATAAACCTCTTCCATGGATATTGTGTGGAACTAGAGGGTGGCTTTAGTGACAACGAAATTGATGATTTTATGAGGGAACTATAAAGTTGAATTTTTCCTATGCGTCACAATCATGTTTTGAGAACATATCATTAGTTTGTAGCTTTATTTAAGATTTGTAATGTGAGCAAAAATAAAAACATAGCTCTATTTGGAACAATAAACCCTGAATTCTATAATAAAGAGGTTGATACAAAGTCGCCAGCTCAGTTTATTTTACAATGCAGTACACTCTGTCACATTATTTTTATATGATGGGAAAATGAATCACCTAGCAATCTCTAATGCTATGGACATGACAATTAGTTAACTTAGAATATGTTATGCACAGAAAATTGTAACCCTAGGCAACCTAGACAATGATAGAAAGAAAAGTCTTCCAAATGGGGAGTCACAAAAATTTAACTGCTAAAAAAGAAACCTCCTTGACATACAAGAGAATACTTAATATTAGTTTTCCTTGAGATTGATAACTTCATTTTAATAGAATTTCTCTTTACATTAGACCTTGGTTTAAAATGATCTAGGTCGAACTATATATGGGGTAATGACGCATAGTTGATTATCCCTCTTGCTCATGAAAAGCATTCTAGATTAAAAAGATTTCTTAGGCTTAGATTTAATATGTAGGTTTGAATTTCATTGAGATAAGAATGGTGGGGTTGATGAAGACAAACTCAATAAGATCCTTGATTCCATCATCCAACGTCTATTTGTGAACCAAACATGCTAAATGGAGGGTTTGATCCAAAGAGCATGACGAGAAATCACGGGTTACCTGCCGAACAAATCAAGGTGACAAACTAAGGAGATTCTTTCAAGAGAGTCAACTTATTTATTGACATGGGAATGGACATACCTATTTCATTAAATGCTTCAAAGCAACACGGCTTGGCCGCTTATGATTCAGAGGTATTAGGCTGAAAAAAGAGCTAAAATGAATAGCATAACTATCATTTGTCCACAAATTTCAATATAACTTAAAAAGTGGGTTTGTAGCCAATGAGACTTGATTGGTTTATGTAATTTTACCTGTGGTTTTGATTTTAACTAGGGTGCCAAGCCGAGTCAAGCTCAAGTCAAAGTCAACTTGAGCTTGGCTAGTTTGCAAAACAAGCAACTCGAACTCAAGCTCGAGCTCGTGTTGAGCCCGTATTATGAGCTCAAACAAGAACCGTCAGTTTATTAACAAGCTCAAAAGCTTGACTCGAAAAACTCATGCCCGCGTTCGTGGTTCAAGGCTAGAGCTCGCCAAAGGAAGCATCGCTGAGATTGGCCATGAATAGGGTTGTAAACGAGTCGAAATTGAGAGAGCTCAGGCTTGGCTCATGTTCGACTCGTTCGAAATTGCTCGTGTTCGAAATTGGCTCGTGAACAGCGTTTCTGTTTTCCACTCAATTTAAATATTGCCAGTGTTTGAATTAAAATTGGCTCATTAAAATTAATTGAAAAAAATAGATGTAAAGTGTTGAATTCGAACCTGCACGAAATCTGTACAAAACAAGATGACCACATGCCCATACAAGATGTTATGATTTAAACTTAAATATAAATATAAATTATATATATATATATATATATATATATATAATTTCTTTATTTTGAGCTAAAACGAGCCGAACATGAGCGAATAAAAGGTTGTTCATGTTCGGCTCATTTACTTAACGAATAATCCGAACACGAGCTGTTCAGGAACAACGAGTTTTTTGACAACCCTAGCCATGGGGAATCGTGCTGGTAGAAGAAACGTATGAGAAATAAATAAATACTGGATATTTTATATATTTAATTTATTAGTACATTTATGAGTGCATTGAATGCAAAGCCAACTTTTCCTTTTTTTTAATTCCAATGAATTTTTCAAACACAAGTCATAATTTTATTTTTATTTATTATATTAATTACTTAATTATAAATACTTAAGTTTTGCTCAGTCAGCTCGCAGACTTACGAACCAAGTTTTACTATACTCAAACTCGAGCTCGTTTAATATATGAGCTTGAGTTTGAGCTTGACCACAAGCTCGTGACTAAACAAGCTCGACTCGAGAGCTCGATAGTGAGCCAAGTTCGAGCCGGCTCGGCTCATTTACACTATAATAACTGAATTTTAATAATAATAATAATAATAATAATAATAAAAAATAACCGGGAGAGCGCGTTTAGGAGTCAAAAAAGTTGTTTCTATTTGTTCTATATTTGTTCTCAGATGTTGAAGGAATTTCAAAATTCAAAAACTTTCGTACTATCATTTGAATAAAAGAACCATATATTCTAATTTTGCGTCAAAAGCCACTAAATCTTAGTCAAAATTAAAAAGTATAAAATTGATACAAATTATCATCTTTTATGTGTTTCTAGACACGCCAAAGTTACACATTGGAGAACCCACCCTAGGACTTTCAAGTGCAACATACATTGATTTATGGAAACTGTCTATTTGGAGATGAAAAAATTGTGCTGGCTCTCATCAAAATTTTAATATACGTGCATAAACTGTTATGAGTTAGCAGAAAGTGATGTATTTATCATTGACTCCCTCATAAGTGAAATAAGATCATTTATTACAAATTTACAATATGACCCAACGGAAGAATGTAATTCCATGTTAATGACATGAACAAATAGAACTAAAGAGAAATTTGTAGAGTCAGAGCCAATATTCTCACGAGCGTCCAGAAAATTGCCTTAAACAAGTTAAACTAAGCTCCGAGTAAAGGTATCCCAACCATACTGAATGTTGACCTGACATAAACAATGATTCTTTTGTTTTATCTATTACTCTCAGAATGTCTGCCAATTTACATCTGGAACTTGTTTTGTTGCTTAACATGAGCAAATAATATTATAACTTCATAATTTGAAAGGACCAGAAATATCTGATAGTGCATGGCGAATTGATGCTGCCAATTTGGTCCTACAAAGCAATAGGGAATTGGACAACCGATATTTGATTGAAAGAAAAATGCATGAGAGCGAACTTTACATCTTTAGTTTTTCATATTTTCTTTCATCTCAGAAACTGAGCCCATCCTACTGAACACAAGCTAATAACATTGGACGCACAGTGCGCTATAGTTATATCGGTGGAAATGGAGAAGAATCATTACTGTGCGCCATAGTTATATCGGTGGAAATGGAGAAGAATCATTACCCAAATTTGAGGAATATTAGGAGAAAATGCATCAAAATCAAATTCTCATATTTCCTGATAGATATTTAGCCTCACGTAATACTAAGCTTCCAATTTCCTTCCATATCAAATTTTAAAGGTGAGGCCAGAACAAGAAAGAGCTTCTGCTCATTGGCTAATAGCAAAATCAAACTGAAATTTAAAGAATATTAGAAGGACAAGCCATAATTAGATAGAAGAATATTATACTCACGTTCCTTCATCGACATTTAGTTTCATGTAATATTTAACCACAAAAATCCCCACAAGCCGTCCATAAGTTGAACCAATCATTATTCCAGGAACAAACTGGCCAGCAGGAACAGCAGCTCCAAATGTCACCACAGCCAAAGAATAAAACATAACCTGCAATGGATTAAGAGAAAAAAATTACAAGGGCAATTTGTTTTCGAATTTCCAATATACTAACTTATAATTACTATCTTCTTTTCTTCTCGAAGTATCAACATGAATATCCTGGAAGATGGAAGAGGTTTAGGAACGACATAAGTACGGAAATTTGTTCTTAAGGCTTTTGATTTTGAATGTCTAAAGTAAGCTTTTATATTAAATTTGCACTACCATATTTCTTCCTTTAAATCGCCAGACACTAAACACTTGGAGCCATCATACAGAGTACAGGAGCACAAGTTACTGGGAACATCACTCTATCGTAAAGAAGAGTTTTCTTAAGTTTTATTTGGATTGTTCTTTCTTTACTTTTTTCCCTTTATGTAAATATCTTGAAGCATGCAGCTACTTTAACTTACGTAACACCTCATTTTATCTCCTCGAGATCGAAAAGAGGGAGCTGAAGAGATTGGCCGAGAACGTGAAGGGGTGATTCGTCCTATAAATTATCATGTATGAGGAAGGCAGAGGCAGAGGCAGAGACAGAGGTGAGATAGAGAGGCAGGAGCCGACCCTAAGTGAGAATGACTTACCGGGGGAGTCAATCAACACGTATGAGGCAGAAAATCGACGAGCCGGGCTCAAGCTTCCTCATGCATCAATCAATGCCGAAGGTGAAGACGACAACTGACAACGACGTATGTGATCATCGAACATAAGGAGATGTGACACTAGGCTTAATGAGGACGACAAAGTTTTTGATTGAAGCCTAAGGAAGAGGTGTCGAGCGGCTCTGGTGCGAAGAAAAAGTGAAGCCCAAGCGTGCGGGATAGATAAGTCAAGAAGGAAAGTCCGTGAGATTTTGTTTCACTCGAATAGGAAGAAAAAGGTGAAGAAGCATCGAGTAGAAGAACAGAGGTGGAGGCGAAGTCGTGCGAGGGAGAGGGAAGGAAGCGGTAGCAAGCTATTGAGGTATAAATTATAACTTCTATATTTTAATAATATAATTTCTTAAATTTGTATTTATGTAATAACATAATATATTATAATAATAATAGTATAAATATAAAAATAAAGTTTACAATTACTTATTAAATTTAAAGTGAACATTAATTGAATACTAAATAAAATATAAATCATAGATGTTCAGTAAGTTGTAATTTTGTTAGTCAAATTAAAGTAACCTGAAGACTTAAAATAAAAGTTTCTAATTAATAATTAAAATAACATAATTAATTAAAAGATTGATTGAACATAATTAATAATATTCTTAAAATATTATTTTTTATTATATTTTAGGTAGCTAACTATTGGAGACAAGATTAAACGTGTTTGAAGATTTAAGACAAGTCATATGGTTTTGAGGCAAGTACTCATATTCTTATGCTATAGTAATATTTTACTTCTCAACCAAATGTATTTATCATTATTGCTATATTTATAACACTGCATACTCATTATTTATGACTCTATTGAATTTTGTTCAAATTGTAGAAATAACATGCACTTAACACTGTTTAAATTATTATAGATATTGAATATTATACAAGTATATTGACTTTTATACTAGATAATGCGTTATATTATGTTGGCATGTGCATGCTTTGCTGTGGTGGAGTTCACTTGTTTATAATACTAGCAGAAGAACACTTAGATACACATACATGTAAATGAAAAAAAATATTGATATTAAAATATCTTAGCTGGTATAATATTTAGACTATGCTCCTGTGACAGTTGTACAAATATAAATGATAAATATTATAAAATATAGTAAGTGATCATATTCATAAACTATTAAATGTTTTATTACTGATTTATTAAGGATTTATTTGACATGCATATTATTCTCTTTCATTATGTTGTTGTAGTCTAGAAGTTTGAGTATTCATTGGTTATCGTTAGCTCGTTTTTTTAAACTAATATTTCATATTTAATTAAGTGATTTAAAAGAAAAGCGACAGAAGATGAAATGTTTATGAAAAGTGTGGTGAATCAGTAATGAGTAGGGTTGTAAACAAGCCACATCGAGCCGAGTACATCATTGTTCGGACTTGGCTTGGCCTAATTATAAGTTGTTCATGTTTGACTTGAGCTTGTGTCGAGCTTTCATACATTGATCAAGCTTGATTTGTTTAACCTTTTTAATATTTGAACTTGATTTTTATTTGATTTGTTTATGACAAGTGAACGAGCATTTAAATGAGCTAATAAACGAGTTAAAAATTCAAACGAAAATTTAGTTTTTCATATAAAAAATTTAATAAATAATATTGTAATTCTAATTGCAGCTACTAATTTGTCGATTATGAACTCTAAATTCTTTGAACTTTAATAATCATCTACATAATTCATACTGATAGAACTACACTAGTTCAAATTTTGGAAGTGAAAGAATTAAATTGATCTGAAAATTTATAGAGATGATCATTTACTTAATCATATTAATAAAAATAATAATAGCAATAAAGCAATCCATATTAATATTATTGATAATTGCAGTGTGATGGCCATAAAAGATGAACCCATTACATTCAAGGTTATGAAAACTTCACAAGAAAAATCTTTTATGACACTCTTTAACTGTAAATATTTTATTCTAAATTATCATTCACTTATTAATAAAAATAAGTATATAATTAATAATTGTACTAAAAAAATTATTGATAAAATAATGTATTACTATTAAATCTATAATTAAATAAATTCTAACTAATTAAATTTTAATTAAATTTTAATTAAATAGTGTATATTATATATAATACGAGTTATTATCGAGCTTAATATCAAGTATTTAACAAGTTACTTGTTGAATGACAAATGAGTTTGCTCGTGAACATATGAACAAGTTCGACTATGTTCATGTTCAATTCGTTTAAGATTCGAGCTTTTAAAAATCGTTCAAGCATGTTTATTTATTAATTTGAGCGAACATGATCGAACCTTAATCGAGTCAAGTTCAAGTTGGTCATCGAGTGCATTGGTTCATTCACAACCCTAATAATGAAATTTAACTGTACTACTTTAATTTACTTTCCTTAATGACTATTTCATTAACTAAATGTTAATTATAAATAAATATACAAAATTTTAATTTCCATCGTTTGACCATTTGTACAAGACTTGGTTAATTTCAAGCTCTGAGTCGAGTCGTGATAATTTAAATATATAAATTTAAACAGGACATAACGAGTTTCACCAAAGTTTCATCAATGCAAAATTCAATGCAATCAAAAGTTAAACTACTCATTAAAAAAAAAAAAACTATTGAAGTACCGTGAGTACAAAATTTTGATTTCGTATGGTAAGGAAATTTTATATAATTCATGCAAGTAGTTTGGTGAAAGGTTATGAGAGTATAATGTAAAATAATACCATTTTTTAGAAAGAAGAAAAAAAAGGGTAAGGCCTAAACCAATTGGTTCACACTCGCCATTGAAATCAGGGAGAAAAAGAAGAAACCATAAAGGAGGTATGCAAAAAGTAATTTTGGCACCAGTGCAAGCAGAAGGCTCAGGGCTGACACACAGGAGAATCACTAGATACACAAATTCCCTCCCCCCTCCCCCCTCCTCGCTTTTTTCTCTTCTTCCTTTCGTGAATTGGAATATCAAATACTTGCAAGTGTAATTTAAGGTACCATAGCTATGGTAGCGAAGAAATTCGATTGACTGGATTTTAAACAAATGAATTGGGCACAATACAGTTCTTGAATGTGCAATAGAATGAGAAGTGTCAGTCTCTTGAATCGATATAGACATAATTGAGTGCCAGACCGATGGCAATAAAGGAGTGATGAAATGCAGCTTTAGATCTCCTTAGGTATTTTATGAGAAAGAACATTCGACAATGGAATCCATGCCCATTTAGAGAAGAAGTCTCTCCTATCTGAGGAAAATGACGTGGAAGCCGTTCGTGCGCGCAAGAATGCAGAATGGAATTCCACGAAACAGGATCCAACATTTCACGGTATCACGATCCTACAATAGCAGCCACCAGGCATTTTCTTGGAGCTTATCGATTTCATTAAATTTCAACCTATATTTTGGGAAGTTTTCACATACTATAACTCTAAACATCTTTATTTGCATATCTCACACTCAACAATTTTAATTTATGGATAAAACACTTCCGTTAACTTCCGTGAACATACTCCGGCTCATCTATATATCCTGCACTTGGCCACATGCCGACGCATTCTGACTTCCTTTCAGTCAGACGGTCTCTCACTGCGGCAAAAATGAATTGTCGGCTTCCACACTGTCATCTCGCTGCGACTGCATCTTAGCAGCTTCTTCCTGCCGGTATTAGAGTGCATGAGGCTAAGGAAAGCCGCTGTGAGGATGGGCATGCGAAAGATAGAAATTTAGTGGGGAGAAGATGAAGCTGGGTCGAGAGAGGATTCGATGCGGCTGGGAATAAATGGGCAGCTGATTCTCAAGCTTGTCGGAGATGTTTGGAGAAAGAAATGATGGAGCTGCTGTCTCTGGCAGCGTGATTTGCTGGGTGGAGTGGTGGGCTGCTTGGACAGTAGAGAGAGCAGGTAAAGTGTTGCCGGCGGGATGGTTTTATGTGGGAGAAATGGATCGCTGAGAGGATTCCAAAGAAAGCTGTGGTGAGTGCGGGAGAGATGAGCTTTGCGAGAGTATGTGACAGACGATAACCGAAGTGCTTTATTCGTAAATCAAAAGTTTATAGTGTGAGATTCATAAATAAAGATGTTTAGAGAGCTATGTATGTAAACACCCCATTTTTTTTTCTTTTTGGTTTATTTCTTATTCATTTATATCCATTTTATTTCCTATTTTACTAAGTAAAACTTTTACCGATAATTGTTATTATTGGGGAGATGTTATATGTTTTATGCTCTTTGGAATATTGTATCATTTCATTTTAACAAGTGGTCGATTTGTATCTTGCTTAGGAATAGGCGGTGGAACCAACTTGTTGCCCATACATTGTCGTTTCGTGGTTCTTCTCGCTGTTTTCAACAACCTATCCCCATCCAAACATAATAGGTCTCTCATATTTTCATTCCCTTGCTGTCCCACAACCACCTCCCCGTATCCACTTCCCAAATACTTGTTAGGAGTCCTAGAACGGTGTCACTTATCCTTCCCCAAAATGTGTAAAAATAAAGAATAATAAGAAATATTTGAACGAAAAAATTTCAAATAAAATTTTTCACATCCATACTTCATTGAGAACTTCACATAGTGATGGAAAAACATGGTAAATTCGGTTATCTGGGTAATTCTAACTAAGGAAATCCCGCAAACAAAGATAACATAAATGGAATAAGAGAATCAATTTCTTATAATATCCTAGAAATTAATAATATGTAGGTATATATATATTGAAGCTTTTTAATATCCATCAAAAATCAATTAACAATATAATTTAAAGGGTAAGTGAAAATGGAACTAGCCGCGCCACAAAATATACAGTAAAATGAATGACTGACACCAGTCTAAGCTAATAATTACAAAAGAAACAAGAATCACCGTTTAAAGATTGCCAGAAAGTCAGCAATAAATAAATGCAGCTAGGAAAGTTAAGTACCAAAAAGGTAAGAAGGCTTTGGGCACTATACTCGTGAAATGTTTTTGCACTAAATAAATTTCGAATTGCATCATCCTGCACAGAAGATATGTTCACTATTTGAATATAAAAAGAACTGCGTGGTTAAAAAAAAAATAAAGGTGTACGATACTTAAAAAAGGCTAAGCTCTTAAAAAAGAACCTGGGTATTGAAAAAAATGGTTGCAAGATCATTGTATTCTTTGTTTGTGCTGCAGAAAAACTGCTTGCAACATAAGTAACATGAAAAAAATAAAAACAAGAAACAAATAAGAAGGGACATAATATAAACCAATGTACAGCTGTAGATTGTAAAGTCAGCCGGATCACCCGGAAAAAAAAAGTTCAAATATATCTTACATTTACGAAATTTCCATCAATTCCAGGTGGGCGAGGACATTCAATATCAGGATTGGTTTCTGAATTAGGGCATGGGCTGCATTTCCTTAGAAGTGGTAAACCAAAAGAAATTACTGATGTCATAAGAGATATAAGTAAAACTTCAATTATCTGTGACAATACAAAACAAAAAGTAGTATTAGTTTTCCATCATCAGATGCATGCTAACAGAAGAAACTTCTAGTGACGGGCTGTAGCATACCCTGATCTTATTCCCCTTTTTATGTAGACAGTTTCTGCGCCAGCTAGATATATACAGAGTGAGCTGATTGAACAGAGCCCCTAAAAGGTAAAAAAAATAAATAAAACAATTCTGCAAAAATACCTAGCTAATTGGTAAAAGTCTGATATGAAGACAAGTAAAAAATTGATTTAAAAAAAAAACAGCACTTAAAGAGTGACAGTGGTTTAAGGAAATGATTAGAATATGTATCATAAAAGAAACATACCCAAAAGGCCTCCAATAATGCCGATTATAGCCATGGGCAGTAACTCCTGAAATGAATAATCTTCTTGACCACTTTGTCATTAACAAAATTAATTAGAATGCAAGATCAGTGTGAAACAAAATAAGGAATAACTTTTAATATCACAAAAAGTACTAACCCAGATATATCCCAGATGATAAAGCCACCAGACCCAAAATGGCCACACTTTCCACTCTTACACCAGGCCATTGCAGTTCTTACCACAACAGCCACGATAGCAGATGTAAAAAACACTCTCCACATAAGCTGGCTCCGCCACCTTTAGGCATAAAATGCATGCAACAAGTAAATAAAAAGCTATAGAATTCAAAAGAGACTGGCCAAAACATGTTAGAAATAAATGAAAAACATAGAAGAGCTTTAAAACGTGACTGAGCACCATCAGCTGTGCAATGGATCATGAACTGCAGGGTTGATTTAGCAAACAACTAATCTCAAAATTAATAAATAGAACTTACATACATACACTTAAATCTTCTCTAGTTGCATATTTAACACCCAATTCTACAATTTAATCTTTCTATTTCTCAATATTCAAACAACATAAAAAATAACATTAATCCAACAGACTTCCTCCGTCCCCTCACATGCATCCACACCACGAGTGCCTTTCCTGGTCAAGCATTTTGTAGAGCAGTTGTTTGATTCTCAAAGTCGATTTCTAAAATAGTTTCTAATTTGTAATATTATGATGATGAATAAAGATTTGATAAAAGTCTAATTTTTGGTACATGAAGAATAATGAAGTTCCTAGAGAACATAGCAATGGTGGAAAAAAAATGGGCACAGAAGAATGCTCATTAGTAAAAGTGAGCCTCTTATTTTATTCTTTCAGTAGGTTTCATATGCTTTCATTTGTTTGTGTTGGTGAAAGCTTTCAAAAGAGGTGAGAGAATTAGAAGACGGAATAGAAGATGACTAAAAGATTGGAGCAAGATTTAGATATCTTAAGTTAAGAGACTTTCATGTCTACTGAAGTTTGATGTCTGTTTTACCACAATTATTGCCAGTCTCCCTCAAAAACAAACTGTTACGTCTATGCCTAATTTAAGGGAAAGTTTGTCTTTTGTATGGCTAAGAGCACTTTAGTCTTTTATTATTACTGTTATTGGGTATAAATATGTTTATTATGTCTAGGGTTAGTTTTTATGCATGAGATTGAGTTTTGAGTCTTAGGTTTAGGGTTTGGGAGAGAATTCCAACCTCTCGAATTGTAGGAATTGGGAGAAATCACGTACATCTTGAATCGTAGGTGCTTATCTAAGTATTCTCATTGAGTTTTTTAAATTACTGAAATAAAAAATTTGTTTGATACTAGTTTTTGTGGAGAATTGTTTCGATTTTCGTTTTGAATCATATCAAATTGATATCAGAGCATGTTTCTGAGAGCTCAGAAGTTCCTTTGTGACTGAACACCTCCGACATCAAATCCTAGCAAAGAAGGCCTTGACTTGATCGCAACCTACAGAAAGTTGTAACACGCGTCTTTCGTAAGTTGTGTCGTCTCTTTCCCATTTTTTCCGCGAGTACAACCATTGCAAGGCAAGCGATGAACGGATCACGACTTATTGAGACCCGAAACTCCCTTCTTCGCCTCCTCCCACACCGTTTGCATAAAATCACAATCAGAGCGAGCCGGGAAGGCCCCGTCATGAAGGAATTGTGGTTTACAGAGACCCGAAGCTCCCATCATTTATCTCCTCCTGCGTAACATAGCCGCATGCAAGGCATGTCGAAAAACGAAGGAATCGTGGCTTACTGAGACCCGAAACTCCCTTCTTCCCCTCCTCCCGCGCCATTTGCATACAGTTGCGATCAGAGCGAGCTGGGAAGGCCTTGAAACAAAGGAATCATGGCTTACCGAGACCCAAAACTCCTTTATCTTCCTTCTGCTCCGTCGTTGCTTACGGTCGAGATTAGAGCTAAATAGGCAAGCCTTCAAAAGAATTACAGCCAGTCGAGGATCCGCAACTCTGGTCCTTTTTCTCCTCTGTCTTCCCAACACAGACGAGATTAGAGCTAGCTAAGATGGCCACATAGGGACTGCGACGTACAAAGACCACAAACTTCTGTCTTTCTCCTCCTTCCACTCTGTCCTCGCAATACACTAGCGAGATGCTGGTGTCAACATCCAAGTCCCCAGAAGTCAGCGACCAAATCAGGCGTACCCTCGGAACGAAAGCTCATGTAATGGGAAGCTAATAACAGAATTACGAATTCCTGTTGGGATGCAAGCTAGCTGGGAAGCCAACCACAAGATCGCGAGTTTAGAAATCCTAAAAGAAACAATAACAGTAAAGAAAGTAGATGCTTTGGAGGATAAATTAGAAAAAGGTGTGAACCAAATCAAATTCAAGATGGAAGAAATGTTCATCGCCATAGAAAATAGATTTTTTTCCTTAAAAAGTCGAATGGAGGATAAATTTAAGCACACAAGGGAAATGCAAGAAATAATGAACAAGATAGTGGAGTTTCACACAAAACCAACACGATTCTCCACAAAAATTAGTACAAAACAGTTTTTTATTTCAATAATTCAAACAACTCAACGAGGATCAAAAAATAAGCACCTACGATTCGATTCGAGAGGTAGGTGATCCTGATCCCTCCCAATTCCTATAATTCGAGAGGTAGGAAATCTCTCCTAACCCCTAAATCTAAAATTCATAACTCAATCTCATGCATAAAAGCTAGCCCTAAATATAATAAGTCTATTTATACCCAACAATAACAATAATAATAAAAGACTAAATTGCCTTAGACCAGGCATAGACGTAACACAAACCAAACAGATGTCTCTCCTCCCATAAAATGTGTACTAATAGCTTCACTTGTCCTATAAATGACACCAACGTCGTTTTGTGAGTTCTATAGAACCTATTATCCAAAAGATTTCTTTTCTATCTTAGGTCAATGAAGGTGTAAAAAAACTCAGAGAGAGAGAGATATATAGAGATCCGAAGCTACCCTAAAATAAAAAACTTTTCACGCTATATCATTAGCAAATGTCTCTTACAGAGGTCTAAAACTAGTCAAGATTCTAAAAACAAGAATTTCATAGCTTGAGAGAAAATTAGAGGGGTCACAGGGGCTCTTTCTCCAGTGCGGTGCAATAGGGTAGGGATGCAGAGGAGATGTGGCCAAGTGAGGGGATGGAGAAAACTATGGGAATTAATGGAAGCGAAAAATAGTAATAATTGTAATATTGTCTAAATAGTTAATTGATAAAGGAGTATTCCATAGAATTAGCAGATAAATGCATAAAGAAAGTGGATTTAAGTGTCATGCATGTAAATCCGCCGAATAAATATTCATTGCATCAGAAACATAAAAGATTGATATGCCATGTCACATGGATTGAATCTCCTCTAGCTGAGTTTTATGTGAAATCCATAAATGTATGGACAAAGAAGTATTTGAAAAGAAAAAGTTAAAATCCAATAAGAAAATAATATTTCAACATTAAATAAAACGAGAAGACTCCTTGATCAGTTTTCTTCAAAATTCGATGGAGTAAGAACATGATACAATAAGAGCATATAGGCCTTAGTTGTTTGTCCGCAAAATTGGATTTTATTCCGTCTATCATTATAATAAATGAAAAGTAACTATTTTGAAATGTTGGTTGCTACATGCCAAATTTACCAAATAACATTTTAGATACCAAGCTCTAAGGATCAGTTTCATGAAAGTAGGTGAATGGTTTAAGATATTCAAATTTCTTTTTAGCAAAATGAAATGCAAGAATATTAGATCAGTTAAAGAAATTGACTACCTATTGCAGGGTAAGGATCAAGTATTAAAAGATGAAGGAGAGAAATGAAGAAAGCTTAAACGCAGCAAATTGTGTGAATGATGACATGACTAGGCCTGAATGACATGACTAGGTCTTCCCTTTAAACAACCAAAACCAAAACCAGTAAATTACATGGATTGCAGAAGATAACGTTAAAAAAACTCAATAAACTATTAATAACAGAAAGATGGGATTGGGTGAATCAGGCATAACATAGTTCACTAATGCACAAAGTTATAAAATAATAGTGGTGAGAACATTTAAAATAATAGAGGATATCTATTAGTGCTTAAGGCTGGTCATAAGACCATGAGTGAAATCCAAGTAAGCATATTGTTGCTGAGGCAGCATGTAGCATGATTTGCAGCCAAAAGATATCATGCCTACCAAGATGTTACATCCATGCCTAGTCTAAGGGCAAGTTCGTCTTTTGTACGACTAAAGATAATTTAGTCTTTTATTATTATTGTTGTTGGATATAAATAGGCTTATTATATTTAGGGTTAGTTTTTATGCATGAGATTGAGTTGTAAGTCTTAGGTTTAGGGCATGGGAAAGATTTCCAACCGCTCAAATTGTAGGGAATTAGGAGAGATCTCCTACTCTCGAATCGGAGGTGCTTATTTTTGTATTCTCATTGAGTTGTTTAATTTATTGAAATAAGAAATCTACTTTGCACTAATTTCTGTGAAGAATCATGTCGATTTTTATTCTGGATAGTATAAGAATTGACACAAGTCTCCAAATAAATTAGTACAAAAAATATTTCTTATTTTAATAATTCAAACAACTCAACCGAAATACAAAAATAAACACCTATGATTCGAGAGGTAGGTGATCTCGCCCAATTCCTAGAATTCGAGAGGTAGGAAATCTCTCACAAACCCTAAACCCAAGACTCACAACTCAATCTCATGCATAAAAACTAACCATAAAAATAATAATCATATTTATATCCGACAATAATAATAATAAAAGGCTAAATTGCCCTTACGAATACAAAATACAAATTTGCCCTTATACTAGGCATAGACGTAACATAAACCAAATAGATGTCTCTCCTCCAATAAAATGCGTACTGATAGATTCCCCTCTCCTATAAATGACAGCTCCGCCATTTTGTGAGTTCTATACAACCTATTATCCAAAAGATTTCTTCTCTAACTTAGGTCCATGAAGGTGCAAATGAACTCAGAGAAAGAGATATATATACAGATCTGAAGCGACCCTAAAATCATAAAATTTTCATCCTATATCATTAGCAAATGTCTCTTATAGAGGTCTAAAAACAAGAATTTCAAAGCTTGAGATAAAAGTAGAGGGGTCACAGGGTAGGGATGCAGAGGAGATGTGGCCAAGGGAGGGGATGGAGGAAACTATGGGAATTAATGGAAGCAGAAAATAGCAATATTTGTAATGTTGTCTAAATAGTTAATTAAAGGAGTAGTTCATAGAATTAGCAAATAAATGCATAAAGAGAGTGGATTTTAACTGTCATGCATGTAAATTCGCCGAATAAATATTCATTGCATCAAAAACATAAAAGATTGATATGCTAGGTCATGTGGATCGAATCTCCTCTAGCTGACTTTTTTTGTGAAATCAATAAATGTATGGACAAAGTATTATTTGAAAAAAAATTAAAATTCAACTAGAAAAGAATAGTTCAACATTAAATAAAAAGAGAAGATTCTTTAACCAGTTTTCTTCAAAATTCGATGGAGTAAGAACATGATACAATAAGAACGTATAGGCCTTAGTTGTTTTCCAGCAGAATTGGATTTCATTCCTTCAATGATTTATAATAAACGAAAAGTCACTATTTTGGAAAGTTGGTAGCTACATGCCAAACTTACCAAATAAATTTTTAAACACCAAGCTCTAAGAATCAATTTCATGAAAATATGTGAATGGTTTAAGATGTTCAAATTTCTTTTAAACAAAATGAAATGCAAGAATATTAGATAATTAAAGAAATTGACTACATTTTGTAGGGTAAGCATCAAGTATTAAAAAATGGAGGATTAAAAAGAAGAAAGCTTAAATGTAGCAAATTGCCTGAATGAAGACATGACTAGGCCTTCCTTTTAAGCAACCAAAACCAAAAACAGTAAATTACATGGATTGCAGATGATAACATGAAAAAACTCAATAAACTATTGATAATAGAAGGATGGGATTGGGTGAATCAGGCTTAACATGGTGCATTATAAGCACGAATTGACAATGTTATAAAATATGAACGGCGAGAACATTCAAAATAAGAGAAGATATCGATAGTGCTAAAGGCCGGTCATAGGACCGTGAGTGAAATCCAAGTAAGCATACTGTTGCTGAGGCATCATGTAGCATGACTTGCAGTCAAAAGAAATCATGCCTACCAAGATGTTACTTCTTCTAAAGCAAAGAGCACGCCGCCAACTGGAGCTCTAAAAGCAGCAGCAACCCCAGCTGCACATCCACAGGTCACCTTTCAAAAACCAAAAAAATGAAGAAAAAAAAGTTACATCAAATCAAAATTATATACAGGAGTCAAATCATAAGGATAGTCTGTATTGATATCCGTTAAGTTTCAATGCAAGCACTAACCATTGAAAAGCATGATATTCAATGGCCCGTGGAGGAAATTGAAAGATTTATACTTGCATTAGATATTGCAGCACCAAGCATGCATGCAAAAGACTGAAAAAAATCATTGATGTATTCAGAAGAACTTACTTCAGTTCCTTCCTATTTTGATTGAGATAAATTAAATCATGAAAGAGAGAAAGAGAAACAATGGGCTTATTTTTTCAACCAAATTAATGATAATATGATAAAAACAAAGTTTAGCAAGGGCAAGTTAATAAATCCAAACAGCTAGCATCCACCACACAGCATAAACGCCTACTCCTTTGTTTCCTACATGTCCCTCAGAAGCTTGGACACACATTTCTCAACCAAAAAAAAATGACACGCTCCACACTGTTGACTTCCCACAATCTCATTTTCTCCATATTAACCAACCATCCGTGAGTAGCCATACAATTGAGGATGATTTTTCCAAACAATTGTATATGCAGCAATGTAGCCATAACAAGATCATCAATTATTAAAACATAATTCCTGTAAGTTCAAAAAATAATATTCTTTACTTTATAATGTGAAAATGGATTTTTATTTACCAGGTTTTTATCAATGCCGTTAATAGCTGAGCAAGTACCAGCAGCAGCGTCCATATGCAACTTGCAAGTATGAATTACCATCCACAACTTTCATCATCTGTTCGCATTCTCAGGAAGTAGTCTATCGTGCATAATTCAGTTAAAAGTTGAGCTTTAAGCAATACAAATCTTTGAGAAGCCTTGCCACAGCAAGCCAATCTATAGAAGTGTATGTTAACACGATTTTTGGGTGCATTCTTCACACTAGGATCCTTTATATCTCACCTATTCTCTCTAGCCTATTTAGGAGATATCTTTCAAACATACACACTTAGATCTTCTATTGCGGCACATACACTAGGGCTGTCAAAAAAGCTCGTTGTTCGCGAACAGTTCGTGTTCGGTTCGTCAATGAGTTTGTGTTCGATTTGTTCGATAAGTAGACGAGACGAACATGAATAAATTATTTTTGTTCGGTTAGTTAAATGAACCAAACACGAACAATGATGCGTTCGTTCGTGTTCGAATCGTTATTGTTCGAAAAATAAAATAATTTAAAATAATTATATATAAAAAATTAAATTTTATAAATTATAATATATAGTAAAATAATAATAATAATAGTATATTAATATACTATATTAGTAATATGCTGAGATATATATTATATATTTATATAATATAAGTTATATAATTAATTTTTATATATTAATATTAGGGATGTCAAACTAGCTTGTTGTTCGCGAATAGCTCGTGTTCGACTCATTCGTTAAGAAACGAACACGAACAGTAACTTCACGAACAATTTCAAACACGAGCTTATTTCAAACGAATCGAACACGAACACAAGCTTTGTTCGTTCGTGTTCGGTTCGTTTACACCCCTAACATACACCCAATAGAAACCTTTCAAAGTTTATGGTCAATCAACTGATATTCTAGTTTTGACTCATTCCAATCAATTTGGATTACTAAAGACCTCATAGATTCACTCAATTTTTAGTACATACACTAACTGTTCGCTAGTTTCACATTCTCCTATTGATTGACTTAGTTAGATCTCTTTTCATATATTGGATTTTCTATCCTGGTCTTTTTATAAATCGAGCCCATCACTGACCAACTCATTAACCCAAGTACTATATACTACTTTGTCAACCTACGACTGACAAATCGACTACGCCAAACTCACTAACCTTCCCCTTACTAGACCATTGGCTTGGTCAAGTCCACCCATCACATAGAGACAAAAAACTCGGAACATACACGCAGCCAAATCAGCTCACATCCTACATTAGAGAGACCCAGGCTAATCAAGCTAAACTATAGATCAATCCTCAGCAAGTCTAGAGTTTAGACCATACAATCCACCCTGTGGCATAACCTAGGACTCCTAGGCTAGCCAAAAGACACTACATATTAATTCTAGACTCCTTAGACTTGGCTTGGCGTATCAGGCCAATTATAACTACCACCGAACCTTCTCTATTGGTTTTATGTTAACCCTTGGCCAAACCAATTTGACCTGAACCATATCAAGGACAGTGAGACCCACTCTCATGTCTCTAATCCAAAATGACCCACTTAGGACTCATTAATCAACCTTAAGCCTATTAGGTTAGATCGAGTCAACTTTAGATCAAATAGGTCTCGATTATCAAACATTGACCGATTACGACCTCCAAGGGTAGATTATAGTCAACTATAGCAAACCATAAGACACATTGCACCTGAACAAAAATTGTGTTAGTAATTACTTGCAACGAGAAACAAGAATTTCTAATAAGGCTGCAACAAAAAGGGCTACAAAATAGAAAATTAGGTGGGAAAAAAAGAACTATAGTACTGAAGATTTATAAGTTCTAGGCATTAGAATGATAAGAATATAAATTTTTATTAATAATGAGGCTCACTAATTCATGGGCTATCCTATCAATCAATGAGATGATAGCAATGATCCCATCAATCATGCGCTGAACGAGAGAATAAAGAGAGTGAGCAAGCAGATAAAATGGTTGGTAGGCTAGTAGTGCCAACAAAACGCATTTGTAAAGGTAGAAGACTTGTAAGATAGAAATTTCATAGTTGGGAGGCAAACAACTGCCGAAGTAATTCTCAATATTATTTATTTAAATATACCAAAAACTTATATTATGTGTGAAAGCTAATGTTCGCAATAGAAAATGTGGCCTAGAAATGATAAATTAGAAGGTTCACTTTGAAACTCACTCGACACGGCTTATTTGTCATTCTAATTCAAGAAAGTCTCACTTAAGAAAAAAACGAACGGTTTCCACCATATGATCAACCATAAATAAAATAGAGTTTTAGAAGTTTATCATTAACTATAAAATATCTCCGCGGAGCAAAATATTTTTAGAATTTTCAACTATGCCTATTTAAAATAAGGAACAAATTTTTAATAATTTAAATATATGAAAGGCATCAAATCGGATAACAATTTCATTAACATTACTAGTAATTTAAAAAGCATTAATTATCTATTTTTTATAATAGTTTGAATAAAATAAATACCGTCCCTATAAATTACCTAATTCATCCATTTTTTTAATCAATACTACAAATAAATATTGCTAAATATTCCACTAAAATAAAATAATAATAAAACTTTAGTTCCAACTATTTTTATTCCTAAAAACATATCTACATATTAAATTAACCACATATCAAAGCAAGCATTCGCCAAAGTGCCTAAGCAGCGGGCTCCATCACTATGACATTGCCAAGAATAGAACATTGATACAAGGTGCATAGCGTAAGGGCTCTCGCCTGTGTGATTAATTTTTTTAAGTATCCACAATCATATTATAACATGGAGAACTACAAAACTTGTAGCGCTCGGCTTTTATGTAACACTAGTGTTACAATCAAGAGTAAACAAATCAAGCTTTTAAGAGAGGATGGGTGAGGGGTAATTGAGCAAGCACCCTTAACTCTAATTATGACGAATTCAAAAGAGAAAAAACAAAAGGCAGAGTAAAGTGGATCGAAAGAGGAAGAAAAAGCAAATGGGATCGTGTGTGAGATCGAGAGCAGCACAGAGCGATCAGCGTTGCGAGACAAGCCAAATTGAGCTAGTGAAAGCAACCTTAGGCTTGTGTTCGAATACCCAAATCAACGAGCTAATGTGTGTTAAATAGAAATCCAATAACGAAGACGAGAGTGGCATGTATCGCAGGGCAGAGTAGATCGAGTGAGCCTTGTGCTCATGTTGGATATGCAAGGTGTTTGAATGGGGTAGTAAGAGATTGCAACCCCGCATGCTATAGCAACCGAGCGAGTGCAATTGTTGTTTCAACATCATGAATTGTAGCAATTTTTTTAGCAGGTGTTATGGTGTGTGCGAGGCCAATGAGCAGTGATATGGACAATTGAACTTTACGATTCTTGACTGAGTCAAAGCTTCTTGAGCACAAGCTAACTGAATGTCAAGAGGTAACTTATTTTATCTTAATTTGGTTATTATTTATAAAATGCATTATGGACTTTTCAATCTTTAGTAATGAAAATTTCATATTGATATATGATTCTATTAAATCAATTAATTTGATTAAGAAATTTTAATATTTAGAGCATAAATTCAAAATATCAAAAGACTTGAAATAAATTTCAACAACAACAAGACTTTATCCCACTAAATGTGGTTAGGTACATTAATTATTTTTCTTCGTTGCATCCCATTGAGCGCAGAGTTGTGAGTTTAGCTCGAAGATCGTTAATCATTCAAAAATTGATTTGAATTTTGGCTCTGATCGAAATCAGATCGAAATAAATGAGTCAAGCTACGAGCCAAAATTTTAGATCGAATTTTTTACAAGCCAACCCCAACTCAGCTCAAAATAGAATGGTTCGCAGCATTAGTGTTGTCAGGGTCATGAATTTAGCAAATTTAGCTTGAAGATCGTTAATGGCTCAAAAATCGATTCGAATTTTGGTTAGGATCGAGATCGGATCGAAATAAAAGAGCCGAGCTACAAGCCAAAATTATGGATCGAATTTTTTTCGAGCTGGTTTTGAGTCGACTCCAGCTCAACTCGAAATTGGATGAATAACAGCCCTAATTGAGTGTCATATTTTCACTGATTATAATAGATTAAGATCATTTTTCATATAAGATGCCCAAGACTTTTTAGGTCTACCTTTTCCTTTCTTAACATAAGTCGATTCTAAAACATGCTCTCATAATTGGGTCATCAAATGATCGACGTTTAATGTGACCAAACCATCAAAGATGATTCTCTCTGATCATGTCCGCCTCTGGAGCTACACCAACCCTACCTCGGGTATATTCATTTTGCATTTTGTCTATAAGTTTCAAGCCACTCATTTATCTAAGCGTTCTCATCTCAGCAACAATTAACTTTATTTAATGCTTCTCTTTTAAAGACTAACATTCTGCATCATAGAACATTGCAGGTGTCATCGCCATCTTATAAAATTTTCCTTTAAGTGGAATCAAAATATTAATCAATTTAATAAGAAATTAACTTAATTATTAAAAAGAGCAATGAGAACCAAAATACAGAAGTAAAATAATATTAATAATAATAATTGAAAAATAATTTAATTAACAGAAACTTGTTTGAATCTTAAAGTTTAATATTATGTGCTAAAGGTTCTTAGGGTTAACATAAAAGTTATCGTGATGTCAAGTTGGTAACTCAAATATTGAAAATTTAACGTGATAATTGAGATAAGTAATTATACTTCTTAATTACAATAATGTTTCTTACGTCTAAATTTATTCCCGATTTCAAATTTTCCCATTTATATTCTATACCAAAAAAATATAAACTACATCGTATCCTTCATATTGGCAAACATGAAAATGTGTATTTTAAATAATCGTATAATAATTTTTCTAGGAATGCATAAGTCTTTTACATGACTTTTACATTCAATTAGAATGATATTTATTCATTAATAGATGAATATATAGTGTCTCATAAGAAAATAATGTGTTTTGTAGAATAAAATGTAAATGTTGCATATATGAATAGTTTGTATGTGCATGAAGATAAAAGTTCACCCCCTTATGATACTAGTTGGAGACAACCGCATCGTAGATATGTTTCTAGCAACTTAAACAATCGTGAAATTTAGATCATGAATCATTATACTGACAAAAACATATCAGTCATGGGTGAGTAGGTATATTTCTATCTCAAATAGAAGACATGTTCAAAGCCCACCATGTTGATGGGGGTATCAATCGGCCAAAATTGTTTTATGTTATGTTTATAAGATGTTCCTAAGACGGATGTACAAATTTAAAAGTATGAAGTATAATAAAAGCTAAAACATTAAAAAATAAAACAAATGTTAATGCCTATAGAAATTATAGATTTCTTTCATAAGAAAATGACATTAATATTATTATATGATTTTTTTACGATGTAATAATACGATCACATATATATTGATTTCTTTGTATTGAATTAGTATAGATCTACTAGGTTATTTTAAATAACTCATTATGTTCTTTTAATATTCTAGGATAAAAATGAGAGATAGAAGACTAGATCATTAATGGGTAAACACAAGACCAAGGTATGCTATTCGAACACGAATTTTTGTTTTAACCAACTTTTGCTCTTTCTTTATTTTTGAATTTAAAATTATATAAAAACGAATTTCACCGTCCAAACATCGATTCTCGCTTCGAAATTCCAAGTCCCAGGGGTCGGGCCATGAAAAAAAGAACATCAGACAAAAGATTTAGATTAATAACATAAAACTAAATAATAGAACTAATATATTTGTGATTTTTAATCA
Organism: Phalaenopsis equestris; assembly: GCF_001263595.1. Lineage (NCBI taxonomy): Eukaryota > Viridiplantae > Streptophyta > Magnoliopsida > Asparagales > Orchidaceae > Phalaenopsis > Phalaenopsis equestris. The sequence continues at coordinate 1,938,675 of NW_018165280.1, forward strand.
TAATTAATTTAAGTGATTTAAGTTAGGTTAACTCTAACTAGATAATTTTATTTTTATCTTAAACATATGGATGCTCAAGAGAAGATGAGGGATGCTCATGTGGCGGGAGAGAAATTATCACTCAAAACAAATGCTTCTATATCAAAGTTTAAAGAAAATAGAGGTATATTTGCTATGGATAAACATTTGAAGATTTTTTAGCTGATTTAATTTGAATGATAAATTTTTTAAGTGTTTTTAATTGTTAATTAAAATTATGATCAAATTTATACATTTTAAAGTTTTTGAACAGACTAACTGTAAATGCTGTCAATACCAGCTTATTAAAGTATATTATAAATATATGAAAAAACATATCTTTATATTAAATTTATTTTCAAGAAAATCAAATTAGTTTCGAAGTTCAAATTATATTATACATTTTTTTTAATTTTGAGTTGTTTAAAATTTTCAGTTTTAAACCAAATTATCAACTTATTTAAGAAGCAAATTTAAAAAAGTTAAAAATATAATCTTTTATTTATCATTTTATTATTTAAAAATATCAACTTTTCAAAAAAAAAAAATAAAACCGTCAATATCAATCTCAAGCTAAGATGAAAAAAATGAAGATATTTTTAAAATTAATAATTTGTGCCCTTGTTGAAAAAAATTTGCAGGCGTAGCCCCTGATTATATACACGAACAGTTTGTATATGTATCATGATAGGAATTCATTGTCTTGCGATATTGGTTGGAACGACAATGCACTCGCACATGTAGATGTTTTCCAACTATTTAAGATAATTATGAAATTTAGATCACAAACTATTGCGCCAACGAAAATATATCGATCAGGAGTATGTTATGTTATGTTTAAGAATATGAAATACATTAGAAGCTAAAATATTAAACTTCGAAAAAGAAAAACAAATGTTAATGCACATAAAAATTTTAGATTTCTTCCATGAACAAAAGACAATGATATCATTATATGATTTTCTATAAGATACTTAATAAATTCAACATACATATTGTTCATTGGTTTATTATAGTTTAGAAGTCTAATTGCTTCATTGGAATATTTTAGATAACTCATTATATTATTTTAATATTTTCATATAAAAATAAATGATATAAGAGAGACTGTGTATCGTAGACGGGTCAAGGCTAGAGCAAGGTATGTTGTTTTAATATATATATATATAATATATATATATAGCATTTTTTCTCTCTTTCTTTGTTTTTGGATTTGGAATTACTAATTAAAGTTGAATTTCATAGTTCAAACGTCTGTTCTGGTCATGAATATTTCAAGTTCCCGAGATGGGTCATGACAAATCTAATGATAGGAAGAGAATATGGGTGATAAAGAAGATGAAATAGATACTAGCAAAGATTAGATTAACAATTTAAGTTTTTATTTGCTTGTTCAAATCTGAAAAAAAAAACTTTAGAACCTTGTAACTTTGCCTCAAACACTCTACCCAATAAAATTGTTATTTACATAATTTGAATGAAACAAAAGTTGTAAATATTTTTTCCCCATCTACATTTTAATTATGTTTTCAGAGAAATATCATATTTTATGCTATAAAAGTATGAAATTATTTATAGCTTCAGTTCGCCTAAGTTGATGCCTAATGCCTTCGTCACTGGGATGTCTTGCCACCCTGAAGGCGTATAGCATACTTAATAAAATATATTTTATCATTAAATTTTAGTAATTAAATCCTTAAGCAACTTTTTAAATTGTTAAACTTTTAGACTAAAATAACCTTGTGTATTGACATTGACATTTATAATTCAACATTATTCTGTTGATTCAAGAAATACCAGTAACGCAGAATAAATAAAAAAGAAAATATAATAAAAAATAAGACAGCATGAATTCTAAACACAAAAATAGAAATATCACTTCAAATAGTGTGCATAGAGATAAGATGCAAAATAGCACCAATGCCTCAAAGCAAATGCATGCCTTCATCTATGAGTTATTGAGGTACTGTTAATTTTAAATTTGACTCTCATTTATTAAAAATAGCAATTAAACAGAAATTAAAGTAATTAATTTACAAAACATATTCCATGTAATCAGATTCGATTGGCATGATTAGTTCAATGCAACACGCATGCCAAGAGTTACAAGAGACTCATAATTGCCCGCATTGTAATGCAAAAAAAATTGAGATTAGACCTCAAAGCTCACGATAAAAAGTTAATAACCATATATTAGGACTAATTAATTTTTCATTTTAGTGCTTGACAAAAAAACCATTGTGAGTTAGGATGTTATTTTAAATTTAATTTCTATTTCACAATAGTATAATCATAAACTATTTCAAACTGTTATTACATGCAAATTTAAAATATACTAACTTTAATTTTTGAATGAAAACATTGCCTACATGCATTTAGAGAATGGACATTTTTCCTGGTTCAGCATAAAAGGCCATGAACAAAAGAAATTTAAGGTTCAGCCATTTCACATTCCAAAGGATCTAGAAAAAACAAAAACAAAAACAAAAAAAAACTAAATATTTTTTTATAAAAGCAACTTACGAGATCACGCCTTTCTCGATCACTCTCAAATGGGCGTAGCCATGATGAACTGAAATGATATTTTGTAGACCCGCCCTGCAGTCAGCCAAATCATTGTGATGCAACCATGTTAGCCAAGTGGAAAACTATATATTAGCAAATAGCAATTTGCTAAGATACAATCATCATTAGAGTAGAAGCATCTAACCCGCCTTCAGGTCAGTGTCTTACTCCTTCCCATTTCAATGTTGTTTCGATATGTCAACAAAATGTTTCATATTAATTTACTTTAAACAAAACTTTCAGCAAATTTTATTTTAGTAAATAAAAGAAATTATATGATGAATTCTGGAAATATAAAAAAGAATGTGTATCAAAACTACAAGCATCAAGAGAAAGCAAAACTAGTATAATAGAATTCGTCCTAATCAGCATCATTACTGACCTTACCCCAAAATTTTGCAGCCAGCACTTAAACATAAGAACCTGTAAATACATTTACACATGTGGAACTATTTTATTTCATAAAAGCTCCTGGAATGGCACAATTCAGAAGGAAGATGCAGAACTTTCTAAATAAAGTCTCTAGCAAACGATTAACCAAAAGAAAAAATTAAATCCTGAAACTTCAAAAAACATACAATTCTTAAATGCAAATTGGTATACAAATTAAAAGAAACATCCTGGTTGTGTTCAAGATGAGGCCTGCAACTAACTAGTGACGACAGGGACTTTATTGAAAAACAATGAATCCGAGTGATTCATATGGTGAGAGAGATGAATGGGCCAACAAAAAATGAAATTCCTTTCTATAGATGAATGGGCCAACAAAAAATGAAATTCCTTTCTATGTTCATGGATTGAATGATATGCCTTGTTACTAAAATCAGCGAACAAAACACAACGAAACGGCAATAGATAGGAGGAAGAAACACAAACAAGGGCTGCTCCTACGAAAATCAAAGTAAAACAAGCAATATACAAGGTTGATCTACTTTCAAGAGGTAGATCATCTCTCCCGCACCCTAGACGTCGTTAGGAACACCACGAAGAAAGAAAAACAAAAACAAGCATAAAAGAAAGCAAACACTATGTTCCCCTTAATAGAATCCCCTTATAGCATTTCAAAGATTTCCCTTCTTAACTTTACCTGCAAACTCCTTTAATTTATCCTCCTTACATAGGTGATTATGGCCCTGGTGGAACCCAAACTTTCCTTTCTCTCTTCTGCGACTCCATCAGTTTGCTCCCTTTCTTCTCGTCGCCAATACCGGCCAACCTATGTGTCGGTTCCACTGCTTCCAGCTGGACTGGTGCGTGTAAGGTTTAAGAGGACGTAATAGTACTCCCTTCCCAAAAAAGTGTCTTGTTCTCAAGGTGGAGGAACTGAAACTGCTTCTGGATCACCTAGCATTCTCTTCCATTTGACCACTACCTCCTTTGCCCCCTAAACCTTGACACACTGATTCGATCTCTAACGGTTCCAAAATCACATCCAAGTCTTTTGTCAATGTTGGCGGTAATGTAGGCGAGGGTGTACTGTGATACATGGAAGACCGATTGTAATGCAGATAATGGAGGTAACCTAAAACGGTAGGTTACCGCCCTGATGCGTGTCATCACCTCATAAGGCCCACAGTATCTTTGTGACAGTTTCTCGCTCCTCATAGCCAATGTATTTTGTCGGTAGGGCCTCAGCTTCTAAACCATATTCCCTGTCTGAATTGCACTTCCTTCATGTGCCCATCCGCTTTCCTCTAAATGATTTTTTGATCCCTCAGAGATGTCTCTTGAGTTTTGCTAGTATCCTGTCCCTCTCCTCCAAGTATTGATCAACGTTGGATACTTATGTAATGTTATACTCATAATGTATCAAGTGAGGTGGATCTCGCCCATACAATATATTGAAAAAGGTTGTATGTTCTGCGGTGTGGTAACCAATATTTGGCGCAATCCACTTAGCCCATGACTTCAAAGTATCATATACAAAATAATGCGGGCATGTCTCCACACTTCTGTTGACCACATCCGTTTGCCCATCGGTACGGGGATGATATGCTATGCTCCTCTTGAGGACTGCCCCTTGCAACCTGAACAACACTTTTTAGAAGTGGCTAAGAAACACCTTGTCCCTATCTGAAACAATTGATTATAGTACTCCGCGCAAACAGATCACTTCCCAGATAAACATCGTCACGACTAAGACCGCTATGTTGGGATGTCGTAAGGGAATGAAATGTGCATACTTACTCAGGTGATCCACAACCAACATGATCATCGTGAACCCTTCTGATCGTGGCAATCTAATGATGAAATTCATCATCACTTTTTCTCAAACCTTCCCCGATAATGCTAATGATTGTAGTAACCCTCCCGGTGTCTTGGTCAAGTACTTGCACCGCTGACATACATCGCATTTTGCCACCATATCCTCATTGTCTCTGAGCATCCCCATCAAAATAAAGTTCTGCCACCAAACATTTGAAGGTCTTCTGCGCTCCTGAATTTCCCTTGATCACACAACCATGAAACTCCTGTAATAATCTGGGATTATACTCCGACGACTTAGGTAGAGCACGAATCGCCCCTAGTGGAGCAATTGTTGTCCCCTCAATGCATATCCTGGGCGATTGTTCGGATCTTGTAATAACTCGGCTCTTATCATCCTCAGCTCCCCATCCCTTACATTCTCTTGTCTCATGGCTTCCCAGTCTAGGATGAATCAAATCGATAAGGTCTTCAATTGAGGTTTATCCACCTTTTTCGGCAATGCGCCAGTTCTCTTGTCTCCAATTTTAGCCAATACTGAATCTCAAAATCATACCCAGTAGCTTAGACAACAATCTCTTATGCACATCAGTCACCATCCGCTGCTCCAGAAGATTACTTTAAACTCCTCTGATCTGTCCTGACCAAAAAAGTGTCGTTCTAACAGGTAGGGCCGCCACTTATGCATGGCCAAGACAATTGCCATTAATTCTCATTCATACATTGACTTTAACCTCACTCTAGCAGTAAGAATCTAGCTGAAGTAAGCAATCGACAACTGATCTTGCATGAGCGCTGCTCCCAATCTGTAGTCTGATGCATCTGTCTCCACCACGAAATTTTATTGAAATCTGGAAGTGCTAATACTGGGACGTTTCAGCTATTCAAATGTTTATGTTGCTACTTCCCCCATTTGAAATAATATTTCTTCAGATGTTCCGTCAGTGGTCATGCTATCATCTCATATCCTCTCACTAACTTCCGACAGCATCCGGTGAGACCAAAGAATCCTCTCAACTTCTTCAAACTCCTCGATGTAAGGATCAATCAACACTAGCCTCGATCTTGGACCAATCCACCGTTGCCCCCATTTTGGATGCCACATGCCCTCGGTACTTCACATGCAACTATGAAAGAACATTTCTTCAAGTTGACATACAACTAGAGCTCCTTCAATGTATCTAGAATTGTCCTTAGGCGCCCCACATGCTCTATCTCTGTACGACTGTAGATCAAAATGTTGTCAAAGAAGACTAGGACAAATTTCCAAATGTAAGGTTGGAACACCCTATTCCTGACGGACTGAAATGTCCTCGGAGCGTTGGTGAGGCCAAACGGCATCACTAAGAACTCATAATGTCCTTCATGTGTCTTGAACGTTGTCTAGTGCATATTCGTTGGGTTCATCCTGATCTAGTGGTATCCCGACTTAAGATCATTTTTTTTTAGAAAATGACTAACTCATAAAGCTCATTCAATAACTCATCAATCATAAGAATAAGAAATTTGTCCAACACCATCTCCTTGTTCAATGTTTGGTAGTCCACGCAGAATCTCCAGTTATCATATTTTTTTCACAGACAGGACGTCACTGAAAAAAGGACGCACTAGGCTTGATAATCCCGATCTCGAGCATCTCTTTGATTAGCTTTTCTCTCTCATCCTTTTCAATCTGGGGGTACATGTAAGAAATAAATTTGATGGGAAAAAAACCCTCCTTCAATGTAATAGTGTGCTTGTGCTCCATCGAAGAATGTAACCCGCTTAGCTGCGGGAAGACATCGGTATACTGCCGTAGGAGCTGTTGGACCCTTCTCTACCAATTCTGAATCTTGAATCTCCTCAATGCCCTGCAACTCCACCAAGTAGCCCAGTCTCGCTCCCCGAATCGACTTAACCATGGTTTTGAGTGACATCATGGTTATACAAAAGCTAGCATCTCCTATCAGCATCACTTTCCTACCTTCCACTTGGAACTCCATCATCAAGGACTTTCGATCCATCTTCATCTCTCCAAATGTTCACAACCACTTCATCCCCAAAATCACATTTTTGTTGCCCAAATCTAAAGGAAGTCTTATACCACCCGTACGTCATGCAGTGTTAGAACCCTTGTATTATCCCCAATTTTTTTACACATTCCCTGTTCTAATAAGGATGTCGAAGCTCCCTGTAGTCACCAGCTTCAACCCTAGCTCCTTCACAGTCTGATTTGAGATAAAATTATTATATTTAGCCCTGCTATCCACCAACACCACCACCGGTTGTTCCCCGATCTATCCCCTCACCTTCATGGCGTGATTCGAGGTAAATACCATCATCAAATTGAGGGACACCTTCACCACATCCAAATGCATATGCTCCTCTTCCGTTGTTACCTCCTTCTAGTTCCTCACTCTCTGTATTCTACTTTTGAACAAAAAGAACCTGAAGGGCGCGCTACTTGCAAAGGTGTCCTGGGGCGTATTTCTCTTCACAGCGGTAGCAATTGCACTTCTACATTTTTGAGGCGTTTGAAATTACCCCTAGGCCGGTGTCTGGTACTCTTTTCCTTCAGCGTCTCTTGCTGAAATGACACCGTCTAGGTCCTCGGTATCGTGACTGTCGCGGTGTTCTTGTAGAATCCTCTAATGTTGTCACCATTGTCAGTCTTCTCACATGTTTCTTATCCTCTATCATATGGTCGAGCTCCATCATTTCCCTCAATCCCCACGGCCTCGAGGGACAGATGATTGCTTGTATGTCGGGCTTTAGGCTTTTTAAGAAGTTCCCTGCCAGTCCTGCTATAGAAATCCCCCTCAATCTTCCTGATAAGAGCTTGAACTTCTCTTGGTATTTCATAGTTGTTCCCTCCTGAGTTAAAGAATATAATTGCTCGAGTAGATCTCCTTCCCGAATGGCTCGGAAACGCTCCAACAAGCGATTCTTAAACTCCTCCCACGAGTGCATAGGATACCTTGCCTACATGCACTGGAACCACGCTAAAGCCTTACCTCTAAGCATAATCCCGCTATCATGAGCTCCTCTTCCTCAGTCAACCAGTTGATTACAAAGTATCGCTCCACACGATATACCCATCCATGTGCATCTTCCCCTTCAAAGATTGGCATCTTTAGTTTCCCGACCCTTGCATCTCCACCCCAACTTCCTCTCCCTCTAAGATTTCCCCCCATATATCTAGGGTAAACTCCCTCCTGCAGTCATAGGCATACCCCGACTTCTGATTCTCTCATTCCTCCATCATACTCTTTTGTGTCCCTTCCACCATCCCTTCTCTAAATTTTGGCCCATGCCCTCCATCGGAAGTCTCCACTCCCACGCCTCTCGGAATCCTAGGGGGACGCCCTTGTATGTAGATTATATCTTCTTTATGGTTTTCTCGCTCGATCTCCTTCTATTTTGACATGGACAAGGATTTCCTGATTAACCCTTGGTTAGGATTTGCAATTGGAGTGATCGACACGGCCTTGGATTGCATCTTCGTGAGCTTTTTCATCATCTCCCGCATTTCCCCTATGTCTTCAAATCCATCATTCATTCGACATTCCATAAAAGAAAATTTGTCCTCCACGGTAACAAATATTTCTTCCATTCCCAATCAGAATTGTTCTACCTCTCCTTCTAGCAAATCAATTTTCTTTGTTGTCATCCCACCAAAATCTATGCTCTGATGCCAATTTGATATACCATGATACCAAAATTAGCGAACAAAAACAACGAAATGGAAAAAAAAAGGTGGAAGAAAAATAAACAAGGGCTGCTCTTACAAAAATCAAAGGAAAACAATCAACATAAAAGGTTAATCTAATTTTCAAGAGGTAGATCATCTCTCCCACACCCTAAACGTCGCTAGGAACATCACATAAAGAAAGAAAACAGCAACCAAACAAAAACAAGCACAAAATAAGAAAAACCCTACGTTCCCTCTCAAATAAAATCCCCTCACAGCATTTCAAAAATTCTCCTTAACTTTCCCTCCAAACTCCTTTAATTTCTCTTCCTTGCATAGGTAATTATGGTGCTAGTGGACCCCACCCTTTCCTTTCCCTCTTCTCCCTCTATCCACTGCCCTTCATCCCAACGCCAAGACCGGCCCCCTCATAGCATTTCAAAAACTCTCCTTAACTTTCCCTCCAAACTGCTTTAATTCCTCCTCCTTGCATACGTGATTATGGCCCTAGAGGTACCCCACCCTTTTCTTTCCATCTTCTACGGTTCCCTTTGTCCGCTCCCCTTCTTCCCAGCGCCAAGACTGGCCCACCTATGGGCAGGCTCCACTGCTTACAGCCTGAGAGGGCATAACATTGACCTCCAACTGGAGGAAAGAGAAAAAATTCGCCCATGAAGCGTCTACACTTTTGCTCATTTAGTTCATATTTTTGTATTGTATGTTTAAGAAAAAACATTACATAAACCGGGCAGCTGCGCATGAGTGCATAAAAGCATATGTTTTTTTATGAAAAAAAAAGGGGGCTCTCCAAACATGAGCAAAGAAGCAGTGAACAGGTAAGAAGTTTGCTGTATGGAATAAAATATATAGGCGCCATTTTGTATGATGGATATGTTTTGGACCATGTCACGTCTATCAGCCTACTTATCATACAACAATGACTCAAACCACCATAAGGCATTTGAAAACTAGGACACTGTTTTCACATATATATAATGAAGTGGAATTCAACTGGAGAGTAGATTGAGCAAAGAAAATAAGCACCAAAGCTATACTTGACCAAGAAGAGAAGCAATACAGGCACCAGTGTGAACAAGTGGACCTTCTTTGCCCAGTGCAAGCCCTCCTCCAACTGAGCCAATGCTTCCAAATATCTGCAGAGCAAATAAAAGAAATATTTTATAATGTATTCACCATTAGCAAAAAACTAATAAAGGGCAGGGAAGAGGAGCTGATAATCCAGACCTTTCCAATCAAAGTTCTAAAGAGAAGAATTCCATGTGTATCAACTCCTATATCAATGTTCAACTTCATCATAGTTCCAAAAAGAATCTCAATCATATGTAAATAAATAATACAAACCGTTTAGGTAACCCTTAATCTCTGGGATACCAGATCCTGCTGCTGCTGGAGCAAATTGAGTCACGATAAATACAGAGGTAAAAACTAGAGCGACGTTGAATATAGCATATACCAAGAAACCCAAAATGTAGGAATGCTGTATAATAGAGAAAGTCACGGCATATTTCCAGCCAGAGAAGTTCTCAACAGCTAGATTAATAAACACTGCAGCTAATGCAGTCCCTGAAAAAATATAAAGAACAGAGGGAGGGAAAAATTAATCTTGAATGTGGCAAGCTATAGAAAAGAAAGCAGTGAAGTAAAATACCCAACATGTATGTAAAGTAGATAAGGCTAAATCAATGACCAAACAGCTAGCAAAGTAAGAAAGCAGTGAAGTAAAATACCCAACATGTATGTAAAGTAGATAAGGCTAAATCAATGACCAAACAGCTAACATATTAATGGGATTGAAGGTAGAACTTGCTAAAATACCATTGAAATAACAGGGGATTTAGCTGGACTTCATTGAACAGAGAAACATGACAGAGCTCTTTAAATGATATAGGACTAACTATAACTTGGGTATATTTGAACAACTCTCTCACCTAGTTGCCTCTGGCCGCCCCTTCTTTTCCTAATACTTTCAAATTTAATTCTACCTTCATGCTTTCTTAGGGCGGTGATTGCTCTAGTTGTCCTCAATTTACAACAAATTCAACATCACATTCTCAATTTCACCACATGCTTTTTGCATCAATGATATTCAGATGACCAAACACTAGGATCCATATAGCATAGTCAATCTAATTGTAATTTATAAAAACTAACCATTTAGACTTCAAAATACATTATGATCACGCAACATTTAAGAAACACTTATCTATTTTAACCAGTCATGAAAACTAAGCTTTCAAATGTTGAAGATTATTTGATATTCAACAGCAATATTCGAAATTAACCTTTGATCCGTATGATGATAAAAATTAAAAGATACACTTTATTTATATTTATTGAATAAGCTCAGCTCTAATTGATTTCATGAAGGTGAACAGAAGAAGTAGCTTCACACTTCTAATGTCACAACAAATGTTGCTTGGTTTTATAGTGCTAAAAGCACTTGCATTAGTTTATAATGCACCAAAGAAAAAAGTGGGAAACTTCTTGTCATTGCCCTTGCCAAGCAAGCACTTATAGCTATAGCCAACCAAAGCTTTGAATCTACCCTTAATTAATATAAAAAATTACAGATTTCCCTTACAAGCAAGAAAATTGATCGTAAAATTATAAAAACAAAGCCATTGTAATAATTTAATCTTTCACTAGCGATTAGAAATCTGATCCAGAAATTGGAAATGGAGTCAAAATGGTCATTACGGCTGTAATAGGTGCGGTAAAGACTGCATTGGGGGTTGAACTTTTAAAACATCAATAGTAATGTAGCTTCACACTTCTGATTGTCGCCACTAATGTTGCTTGCTTTTATGGTACTTAAAGCATTTGCATCAGTTTCAAATGCACCAAACACAAAAGTCGGAAACTTCTTGTCATTGCCCTTTCCAGGCAAGTACCTATAGCTATAGCCAACCAAAGGGCAAAATCTAACATTCAATTATCATAAGAAATTACAAATTTCCCTTGCAAGCAAGAAAATTGGTGGTAAAAATACAAAAATAAAGCCATTGTGATAATTTAATCTTTCATTAGCGAATTGAAATCCAATCTAGAAATTGTAAATGTAGTCAAAACAGTCATCACGGCTGTAATTGGTGTAGTAAAGGCTGCACTGGGGGTTGATATTCTAGAACATCATTACTATGGATACATTCCCGCAACATCATCTCACCCCACGTCCTTTAAAAATAAAAAATCATTAGAGTCCTATTTCTTGATTCTCCTTAAATTGTCAACCTCTTCATCATCTTTTCAATTAAAATATAAAAATTGCTACTTTAAACAATAAAACACATTGTAGTCCCATCCAACTTTTGCTGAGATCTCAATTTTTTCTAGCTAGAAAGCCCTCAACCTCCTTGGCAAGTTTAGTAAGAGAATAAAATTTAAGCAATGAACATCATTTTAACAGTCAACAGGGATAAGCAGACACTGAAAAAAAAAAGGTAAGGATCAGACACAAGCAAAAGATTTCATGTTTTTAACTCAGTGTTCCTCATCATGCATAAAATTAGCTAAAAGATGACATAACCAAAAAGGAAAAAAAATATTTCAATCAGCACCTTATTCAGCCATCTTCATTGTAAGTAGATAACCATGTGATGAAATCAAAGACTATTGTAATTTTTTTAAAAGCTTCTGAATCAATCTTTTAGTTTCTAAAAAAGGTTTGCAACTTCAGCCCAATATTCTACTGATGCAGTGCAAAAAATAAGCAATATAAAATTTCAAAAATGTGCTACAATTTTTTGCATATATTATAGAACTGCTTTGTGATTTGGACATGCAATCTTTTATATGCAATCTTAAAGTCCAATTTAGGTGTAAATTCAATATTTAAGATTAGAAAAAAATAAAATTACAAGTTGAAACAAAATATCTTATTTTTATAAAGAGCAATTAGCATGTCATCATCATCATTAACCTTATCCTTCAGCTTTTCCAAAAGCCCTCTTTCTTTGTTAAATACTGTTGTGTTATGAGTTAACAAAAATCTATGGACAGCATATCTCTTCTAAAAATAAAAAAATGCAACCATTTCAAAGTGTTTCATGCAGTCATATTATTCAAGAATACAAAACTACAGCAAACCAAACAATACAAGAGTACTTTCTTGATATATGATGCCTGAAATCCTGCATCTATCATACATTCATGATACGTTACATTAACCAGGTAACCTGGGCATTATTTTCCTCTTGAATGGCTAAGCAAATTTGCTTTACTTTCTTGATTATCGTTCGTTTCTGGAGTTAATAGTGAAAAACCTAAAGAAGTTGCGGGCCCTGGTCCAAAACTAAACACCTACAGAGCTCCGTAACTTATAAAAGACAGGTAGACACATGAAATAGGCTTTAGCTAAACATTAAAAGATAAACTGTCAATGCCCGGCAGCCAAAAAACACTTATCAGGATAACACGGAGCATATCAGAAAAAAAAAAATTAGGGTTGAAACCAATAAAACTAACCGACGCCAATTAACAAGGCGATCAGCCATTTCAGCATTGCATAGTACCAATTGAACAACTTGCTCCTCTTTGCCTATAACATCTCAAAACCAAAAATCAAACGGAGATATCAATAAAATGGAAGCATAAACAACACGGCGGAATCCGTCATTGTCAGACCTGCGCCTCCCTGTAAGCGTAATTCTCGATGACTTCGTAATCAAGGCTCTCCGCACCTCCGATGTCATTCATTATCCTTTCGTGCCCCTCCGTCTCCGCGTCATCGGAGCTCGGCAGACGCGACCAGGCAAGCTTCGCCGTCTCAATCCCGTTTTGGAAGTGGTTCGAAAGCATGATTCCTGAAAGAGGAAGCGCACTGCGGGAGGATCAGATCCTTCGAACGCTGCAAACCCGCAAATCGGAGATCAATGGGATCTTGTTCTGTCACGGAACAGAGATGCCGGGTGGTTGATAATTTCGGCGGGGTAGAACGGTAGGAGGAGAGGTCGGTGATAATTCAATTTTGCGTAGAATGAGGTCCTCGGCTCCGGGTTCACCGGGGAGGGCTTTTTATTTATTTATTTATTCTTTGATAAATATCTAAAGGCCCCATTGTTTAAATACATATCATATAGTTCCTTTATATTTATCTAGTACCTAAAGTTTACACTTTTAATAATTTATGATGTACTAGACTTAAAAAAAAGGAAAGTAATATAATAAAAATTTTTATTTATTGTTGCAAATATGTTATATATATATATATATATATATATATAAGAATATATTACACAAATTCTTGACATTATATCCAAAATATCACTATAATTGTTGTTTATTGGAAAATTGGCTACAAATGTCAATATAATTGTAACATTAACAGTCATATACAAAAGTCATTTGTTTGTTGTTGCACGTGCAGTAGTTGATCACAAAAGTCGGGATTAAAAATTGTAATATCATTAATTGGCTACAAATGTCATAGTTAGTGGTCGCAATATCATTTGTTGGTCATATAAGTTATGGTTGGTGATTGTAATAGTGTCGGTCGGTCACATGTGCTGTAATTGGAAGATGTAACCATAACAATTAGTCATATATGTTGTATTTATGGAATGTAATATCTTTAGTTAGTCATATAGGTCATACTTAGTGACTACAATAGCATAAATTTGTCACAAAGGTAGTAGTTGGTGATTGCAACAACTTCAGTGAGGCACATAGGTTGTTGTTGGTGACTGCAATAGCGTTAGTCAGCCATGGAGGTCGTGATGAGAAGTTGTAGAAATAAATAATCGCATAGATCATAGTTGGTAGTTGCAAGAGTGCCGGTCGGCAAGAGAATTTGTATTTACAATAAGCCACATTGGTTATAGTCGGTAATTGTAAGAGCGTTAGTTGTCACCCATAAGTTGCAGTAGTAACTGATCACATAAGTCATAATTGATAGCTGAAAGAGAGTCAATCAACTAAGAGGCCATATTAGGAAGTTATAGCAGAAACTGATTACATAAGTCATAGTTGGTAGTTGCAAGAACATAAATCGATCACAGATGTCGTAGTAAGAAGTTGTCATAGCAATTGGCCACATTAATCATAAATATAGCAGTAGCTAGCCACATGGGCCATTATTGAGAAAATTAGGGCGAAGAAAAATAGTAACGACACAAATCTATAAAAAAACATAAATTTAACGAGGTTCGGCAAAGATTCCTACGTCCTCGGGAGTAGAGTGACGAGTTTCTTTCACTATTCAGAAAGGATATTACATAATAGATGATACATCTTGTGGTTACTAACTTGTCTATTTATAACCCCAAGAGTAAACCCTAAGCACAATATGTAATTACATCATTACCCCTGTACCATATCGCGGGTTTCGCCCCTGCACCCCAACCCACGTAACTTCCCAATTTAAACAAATTCTTCTGCTCTGCTCCACTCTGATCCAACATTTATCCCTATATGGTATCTGAGCTATACCATTACAAATTTACACCTTGGAGAATATCCAACCCCTTGGGAGAAAAATACCTGGGAGTTACACCTGCACCACTATGGGTCAATGCGCCATGCTTCTCTAGGAACTGCAGACATTGTTGATAGTAACTGGGTCAACATACATATCAACTGCATTCTCATCAGTATGAACCTTCTGCAACAGTATCTCCCCAAAAACAATCAATTCTCTGATCTTGTGATACCTGACATCAATGTGCTTGGTTCTCACATGGTACACCTGGTTCTTAGCCAGATGAATAGCACTCAGACTGTCACAATGCAACTGAACTCTACCTTGCTCAACGCCCAGTTCCTTTACTAGCCCAACAAGCTATAAGGCTTCTTTAGCAGCTTCAGCTACTGTCATGTACTAAGCTTCAGTTGTAGATATTGTCACAATAGACTAAATTGTTGATTTCCAATATATAAGTCCTCCACCAAGAGTAAACACATACCCAGTTGTAGACCTTCAGCCATCCAAATCACCTGCGTAGTCTGAATCAACGTACCCGACAACTGAAAGATCATTCTTCTGACAGCCAAAAATAATTTCATGTCCTACAGTACCCTTCAGATACCTGAAAATCTACTTGACTGTTTCCCAATGTCGTTTTCCAGGTTTAGTCATGTATTTGCAGACTTGACTAACATCATGAGTCAAATCAGGACGAGTACATATCATTGCATACATCAAGCTGCCAACTACACTGACATATGGAACTTTTGTCATGTCTTCCATTTTTGTATCTGTCTTAGGACACTGTTATGAAGAAAGCTTAATATGATTTGTCAAAGGAGTGCTCACAATCTTTGCATTGCTCATCTCAAACCTTTCCAACACTTTCTCAACATAGTCTCGTTGAGATAAACATAATCGTCTTGAGCCTCTGTCTCGATGAATCTCCATTCCAAGAATCTTCTTCGTAGAACCCAAGTCTTTCATGTCAAATTCTTGGCTCAATAAAGCTTTCAAACCACATATATCATTCATATTTTTTTGCTACAATCAGTATATCATCAACATACAGTAACAGAAAAATAATAGAACCATCATCAAGACTCTTCACATAAACACAAAAATCATACTCACATCGTCTGTAGTCAATCTGCATCATGTAGGAGTCAAACCGCTTGTACCATTGTCTTGGTGACTGTTTCAACCTATACAACGATTTCTTTAACCTACAAACCAGATGCTCCTGTCCAAGTTGAGTGAACCCTTCCGGCTGCTCCATGTAAATCTGCTCCTCCAAATCACCATGCAAGAAAGTAGTTTTAACATCCATCTGCTTCAAATGCAAATCCCAAATAGCTACTAATGCAAACACTATCCTAATTGAAGTATGTCTGACCACATGAGAAAAGATTTCATCATAATCTATCCCCTTCTGCTGTGAAAATTCCTTTGCAACCAGTCAAGCCTTGAACTTTTTCCCTTCTTTTTCTGATACTGTTGGTTTCCTTTTGTAGACCCATTTGGAAACTTGAATAAGTTTAGATAATAATATATTAATCTCTGTCAAGAGCCTTAAGAAAGGATAAAAATGTATTTTGTTGACTTTGGGTGATATTGACTTATCTTAGGAGATGGGCTAGATATAGGGAAATATAAATATGTTTATAAGAGAATAGCAAGCATTAGGACATAAATAATATTTCCTATCAAAGAAGGTCACTCAACCCAACAAAATAAAATTTTTTTCCAAATTTTTTGTCTTTCAATTCAAAAAGTTTTTATTACATATTCGCACTATATGCAAAATTTATAATGTCACTTAAGCTAGTATTACTTAAATTAAGGAGCAAAATCTTTTGAGAGAAATGAAAATTATAGTTGTAAGGTGCTAATTGTATTCATTAAATCTTCCACTATTTTAAAAAATTATTAAGTTGCTAAATCCTCATCCCAAAGTAAAATATACAGAAAAAATTGATAAAATATAAAAGATGTTTTAAAATATAAAATTTTTTTCTTGTTTTGGCTTTTGCATAGGCTTTTATAATTTCGCATCTCCTATTTTAAGCATCTTGATATGCTTGGCCTTTTGTGCTGAAACTTATACGTGATCCTTTTTTAGCTTGATTATTTTGATCATCTTAATGTTTCACATGAACTCCCCTAGAGCTCATTGAACTATTCTATAGAGTTGATATCCAATAGTTTTCTATGATTTGAGGGCCAAGCTCCTTACAATCCATGTTATCATTCAAATGTCTTTGATTGTGGTTTGATCTTCTTTTTAGCATGAATCTATGGTTTGCCGCTTGGTTTGTATGTCTTAAAAAATGATAGATTGTAATTTCATGAAAGTGAATTGAGATAATCTGCTAGTGGAGGATATTGTTCTCTACCAATGACTTAGATTAAATATACAGAGGTTGGCTATGTCCCATCATATGATAAGTATCATTAATATTAAAAATAAGGTTGATAAGAATATTAACAAATAAAGCAAGTTGGTATATATTAGTTCTTATTTTTTTCTAATAATTTGGAATGATTAATAGATTCTATTATGTAATCTATTAAATTTAGCGGATTAATATCTCTTATATCTAATATGAATCAACACAATCATCATATTTATATTTTTTAGCATAATGATCATGCTGTATTGCATTAGTATTTTTTTTAGTTGCTTTCTTATTTCATTGTGTCTAGGCTTTGAGAATCTCTATCAAAAAGAAATAGAGCATCGATGTATGAGATAGAGTGCACTAGGGTGTAAATGAGCCAAGCTTCGTGTTCGACACGTTCAAATTTAATTTGCTTGAAACAAACAAAGGGTTGTTTCTGTTCAAACGATCTAAAAACAGCCGAACTTGATCAAACAAAGGGTTGTTCATGTTCAACTCGTTTATAATTCGATATTAAAAAAATTATTTGTCTTTGATTTGCTTACTTAACGACGATTTGAGCAAGAGCTACTCAACAAGCCAAACACAAACTATTCATGAACAACTAGCTTTTTTGACAACCCTAGTTGTGACCCAAGTATTAAATTTATAATATGCTTCAAAAAGCAGAATAGGCTTGTGAGTTTTAACAGAACCAAATTTAACCTCTCATAAATTTAGTAGCGTAGTATAAACAAAATTCAAGGCCTACTCTCTCTTTCTGAGGAGTAGTCCTAACTACTGGTAAAGTAGGTTTAGTAGTATTAAGATCAGAAACATCATCACTATGTATCTCAATGGGGGATCTTATGATTATCACTTGTAGTTTTTATTTTATTTTTCTTAGAACTAGATTGTTATTGAAAAAAGAAAAAGGATGTGGGCTTGCAGAGTACAATAAACAATGCTTTCTCTTTTGATTTAAGTGGCATTTAGTTTTCTGGTCTTATGTGCAATTGTATGAGGTGGAATAAAAACTATTATTATTTTATGTCATGCAGGTTACATCTAAGCTTCACTTTCTTTTAATATTTTTGAGCTAATTCTTAATGCATGTACTATTTAAGTGGCATCTTCTTCAGTTATTTATTATCTTTTCTTCCATCACCATTGCATCTCCATTCATGTCAGTTTTTTCTTTTTGCAGGGAGGACTTTCTTGTTTAGTAATTGTAAACCCAACAAACCATACTGTCACCAGACATGATTGCCACATCCAGTTTAGCCATAATTTCTCACTGCAAACATTAAAACAAAACCGTTTCTTCCACTTGCCAACAATCCTTTCTCTTTTCTAGTGAAGGGAAAATAAATACAGGAAGTCTTTATCAAAGAGTTCTTTTCACCTGCTCAGAGGTAACTACAAGACTTTAGACATTAGATGTTTAGCTTGTAGATTATACAACATCCATGCAGCAATATTAAGCTTATTATATTAATACATGGCGTGAATGTGTATTGTTGCAAACCAACTTTTAGCTAAAGTTTTGGTGGGATAGCTTCATAGTTTAAATGTAGTTTGTTATTTCGATTTAATGCAATCTTTCTCATTGCTTTTGAGATCATATGTTGGAAGGAATTCGTAAAACCTAATGAAAGTGTGTGAGTTGAAAATTTAGTAACGATTTAAACCAACATAAAGTTGATTTTAATAATATTATCTACCAATGATATCATCATACCATCTAAATCCAAATGTTCGTTTGACTCTAACTACCAAAATACAAAATGGAAATAGGACTATACAATTGAATCAAATAAATGATCCTAACCTTAAACATCTCTAAAATTATACTCCAAGCAGAAGCATACAAAGTTCTTTTAACCAATGCATCGATAGCAACTTGAAAGTTATAATTTTGAGGTTTGGGTTTGCCAGAAGCAAACTAAGTAGGTAAAATCTCACTGAACAAAATATAAACGGCCAAGGCACATAGTATAATATGAGCAAAGAATTGGCTATGAATAAAATATTTGTTGTGTTATGACAGTTCCAAATAATATACAAAAGTGAGATTTTTTTTTTCTTTTCTAATTGAAATTTATTTAATTATGCACAACAAACAATAGAAAGAAAGACGAATTTATATAAACAAATGCTTGTCGTGTCCACATAATAATGTATCCACTTACATGCATTCACATATATATATATATATATTATATATGTATATAGTCGGTTTATTACAACACTCTAAAACTGGGAAATGCAGGCGCCAATGCCAAGAAAATCCAATGATTTCTTGTAGGGTCGTTATTCCATGGATATGTCGGTCTGATTGGCCAACATCCAAGATGGTTTAAGGCCTTCATACACATTATTAATAATCACATACATTGCATACATTACATACCAAACATTTTCAGTAGTATAAGAATCATTATCATGTATACACAACATATTTTGTGAAAATAAAAGGCTTTCTATTTGATGGAAATAATGTCAAGTTAAATGTTGTAACCATCCATAATTATTTAATGTATAGAAGTTTATGCAACAACAAATCAAGAGAAAACTAAAATCACATCATATCAACATGATAATGTGAAATACATTAACTAAAAAAAGCATATTCCATCATAAATAGTACAGACACAACGATAAATAGCAAGGAATCCACCCCTAACAAGGAAGGGCATGTTTATCTCTTGCTTAATAAGAACTAAGAAGTCACCTACAAACATAAATCACAGGGAACCCAGCATCATTTAAGAGGCAGATCTTCTCTCTTTATGGCATTATGCTCCACAAATCCTAAATACAAAACGATCTAAATAAATTACGCATTCAACACATTATATATCAAAGCATTATATAATAACAACAATCAATTACAAAAAATAAATTAATAATTCTAACGTATGCTTAGAATCCTAAGCATTTCATTACTACCTTAAAGTAAAAAATTTAGTAAAATTAAAAATAAAATGTTTAAGCTTTTCTTGAAAAATTAAGTCCAACATGGATAAAATCCTCCAAATGAGTAAGTACTTATAGCAAGCCCTTCATCAACCTCAAGTATGAAAAATTTCCTTATTGTATCAAGTTATGATTAAAATGATGAATTTTCTTACCATCAAGTTAGAATTTCTCTTAGAAAGTAAATGTCGACTCTTAACAACTTAACACCTATTAATCATAACCATACATTAATTTAGATATATAAATATATATAATCTTTACAATATTTCCAAACAAATGAAAATTTGCCAAACTTTTTGTTAGGGAAGATATACAGAAAATTGATTCTAGAGATCTGAAGTAAAACTTAGAAAAACAAAACACAAAATAAGAAATCACAGAAAATACAAAAAACAACAAGTTTTAATGTGGAAAAAGTCGAAAATGGGAAAAAAACTACGAAACCACCCCATACCAAAAATTCACTATGAAAGTGAGGAGAACTGGACTAATCACACCACACACAAGCCTATCTACACCTTGGAACACTTTAGGAATTCTCTCCTCTCTATGTAACACAAGAGAAACCTAAATCGAACTCCACTTACTAGTATATGGACCTATGTTGGGCGTTGCTGCCCCCAAACCCAATATAAGGGGACAATCCCTGTACCACTTGAGCAAACTCATCATCAAATTTGATCAGTAAAACTGAGAGCTTTGAGTAACCAATTGATCAACACAATCAGACTCCACATCATAAAACTTGTCATATTCGTCCCTACTGATTCTCATACCGAGGATTTTCTTGATTAGATCCAAATCCTTTATTTAAAACTCCTTTGATAATTGTTCATTCAAGTCTCTAATTTTCTCCATACTTGCTTCTACAATCAACATGTCATCCATATACAAAAAAAAATATATATCAATTATCAAAATGTTTAATGAAGCAATAATGATATGTCTGACACTTCTTATACTCACAATCTGACATAAATTTGTCAAATCTTTTGTATCACTGTCTTGGTGTTTGCTTCAAACCGTAAAAACTCTTATTTAGTTTACAAATCATGCTTTGTTTTCTTGAAACTTCATATCCTTGGAGTTGCATCATATACATCTATTCTAATTCATAATGTAAGAATGTTGTTTTACATTCATCTATTCCATATGTAAATATTCTCCTGCTACTAAACTCAACACAATTTTGATTGTTGTCAGTTTCACTACTGGAAAAAATATTTCAGTTCAGTCAACTTTTTTTTTTAATTTTATTATCATTATTTTTTTTTTTTGCTAAAACCTCTTCACAACGAGTTTTATCTTATAGCACTTGCCACCATCTCACTCTTTTATCAACATGTAAAATCACTAGTTGTGTAATGCATTTTTATAATCTAGTACTTCAACCAATTCACATGTATGATTTGACATTAGTGACTGCATTTTGTTATCCATGACAAACTTCCACCAATTCGAGTGTTTAACTTAAGTGGCCTCATTATAACAATTTGGTTCACCATTATCAGCTAGCAATATATAGTACAAAAAAAGAAAAATATGTTTGTATCAATAGTGTGATCTTCTGGACCACCTGAATTCAGTAGCAGTTATCTAGGGAACTTCATGTTTTTAGTCAAATTGAGCACATTTCCTTTCTCCATCTCCCTTCTCACTTGAGTCTTCTATATAAGCATATATGGAAGAAGCTTCATAAGTAATTGATAGACAATCCCAAGTTTTATTTATGTCTTTGTACATCTTCATTTCATTGAAAGTGAAATCTTTGTTCTTAATGAATTTCTGATTTTGATAGTCTCGATTTTTTAACCAAATTCATGAGACTAACAAAATCAGAAATTCATTAATAATTCTAGGTGAAATAGATTTCACTCTTTATCAACCCTAGCTTCTTTAATAAGGCTTCATTCAAAAGTACTGCTAAACTACAGTTGATGAGATAAACTATAATGGAAAACAAAAAATGAAAAATCCCAAAAAAAAAAAAAACACTAAGATTTAACGTGGAAAACCTTCAAGAACGAGGAAAAATCAGTCACAACGATCCAAACATAAATTCAAGCATTGCATAAGTCATTGCAGTGCAATAATTCATTGACACCCAATGATCTACACAAGCCAAACAAAATTTAGAATTCAATGTATGTTAATATGATATTTCAACAGCACAATGCAAGTAGGATATGATCAACAAACATCACTTATGAAGCAAGAACAAAAGCTTATTGAGAGTAAAGTAACACTTGCACGACCATTTTCATACATTTCTTTTCCTTCAACAAGGCTCTGTAAAATATTCATACACAAACAAACAAGTGTCAAAATTACATAAAGAATTAACATACTAGCGGCCAAACATATCAAAAACCAAGATGACATAATGAAAGTATGAAGTCGCCTAACAAAAAAGTCATTAAGGGTAATTAATGCAATCATCTCTACTACTTACATAAGCAAAACATCACAACATAGAAAACATGAAGTCATTTAGTGCGAAGCAATCAAATTAAAATCTCAAGAGTCATAATTCACCACAAAATCCCATTAAAAGTACAAAATTAGTTCGCAATTGATTCTAAATCAATTACAATAAATAATACTAACACTGCTCCAATTAAACAACAATTGGCATCTGATCAAACCTAAATTCAGATACCATTTCATCAAACATTGAACCGCAAGTAATAGAAGCAACAACTGTTAATTGTTAAGGAAATCTTCCGTATTTGTTTATCATCCCTTCGTTTTTAAATTTCATAGTCAAGACTCAATAGAATAGAATCATAGTCATGTAAATCTGAAAGTTGGATCCAGTAGCGTTTAATAGAACATGATTCAACTTTCTGGTAATTCCACAACATGATTCATATATTCAGGAATTACCAGAAATGATAGACTAACACAAGAGCCCCTGCAACAATGTCATACAATCAGATCAGTAATCATAAGATAATTGCATTAATTCCCATCTTCATAACAAACTTAACTAATACAAACAACGCTGCCCATAAGGTTTCTTACCTTCAAATAAGGTTTGTTACGTTTCAACCAGAAAGAAAGAAAAAGGTAATTAAAAAAAAAAAGATCTAACGTACGCATTTCTTAATCGATTAAAGCATAAACCCCAAACTAAATCTAGAAGGTAGAATAACTAAACTTAAAATCACTTAAGCCGTTTCACCGCAGAGGTCAGTCTTTAAGTCCTGTGCGATTTCACGCACAACCTCTGAAATGGAATCTTGCGGATGAGAAACTTCGTGCTCTTTTGGTATTTCCTGATCTCTCTTAGAGCCACGGTTCCGGTACAGAAACAGTGGGGCTTCTTTGACGCCGCCGGTCGCCGGAGAAGACCATGTTACGTTCTTAACCTGCAGTTGCTTGAGCGGAGCCTTGCCGGCTGTATACATTCGAGCAGTTATCTTTTTCCTCGCCATGAAGCTGAAGAACGGAGGAATTCGGGAGTGAAACTTTAGGTCTAGGGTTCTGTTGAAGAGGAAGTAGAGGTGGATGAGATTGGAGAAGAGCGCAAGCTGATTAGTTCGAAATTTTGGGATGCAGCGGATGTAAATATGGAGCGTTCGATTGGATTCCAATGAAGGGTGCGGATCTCGTTTTTGTGGAGCACGAGGATCGCCAGCTTGCCAATCCTTTTGTTTGTGCAGGTGATGAGTCCTTGTGCGGTCCGGTCCTTGGCCAGTCACGAAGTGATTCGAAAGAGCACTATTTCATAGCACATGCCACAAAGGCCCATCTATTTTCTTACAAAAATATTGTTGAATTTTAATAATATATTATTATTTTTATGAATTTTAATTTATAACTTCATTTAAAAATAACATTTATAAAAAATTTCTCTTCGTTAAATATAAAATTAATGCATGACCAAATACTGAAATTTGTCTGCCAATATTCTCATTGTTAGTTGATAAGCCTCCAACTAATCTTCATTGTCTGATTCAATTTTTGAGGTGTGACACATATGTTGAAGTAATCTTTCAAACAATAAATGTTCAAACTTTTAAAAAAAGTTACAGGAAGTTATGATTTCAATAAACTTATACTCAAACTCACTGGCTTAACGAGACGGACCAAAATGTACCAACATTGATCCAATCTGAACCAATCGAGCATGTTAGAAAATTCATATTTCAACTTTATACACAAATTTCAAAAGAAAAGTACATAATAGCCAATATCTTTTAAATTCATGATTTTTACATATGTAAAATAAAGTGACGCATATTTGTATTCATGATGAACAAATTTGATCTTGAAGAGATGAAGTTTCTCTCTCTAATCCCTTAAAACTTTCTGTACTTTCTGATAGAGAGAAATGTACGAGGTGTGTTAGGTGGAGAGAGGACTCATTCTCAAATTCATGCTCTATTTAACCACCATCCATCAAGGGGGTTACTAGCCAATAGGATTTATGATAATTTAATAAATTAATTGATTTTTATTAATAAAATCAATCACATAAGTTAGTAACATTTATTTATTTTAGGGGTTATATGAGTTACAAAAAATAAATATCATAAGTTATGACATACGTTATGAGTTAAGAAAATAAATAACTTAAGTTATCAAAATAAATATCATAAGTTGTCATAATCTATGACATAAATGATGAGTTATGAAAATTAATAACTTAAGTTATCAAAAATAAATCTCATAAGTTATTAAAATAAAAGTGAGTCATAAAAATATAACAGAGCATTGATCAAGCCATTAAACTGCTTTTTAAAGTTTTTTGGACATATTTGGAAATTCAAGTAGATGTCAAATTGAACGAGCTTATAGTCTAATCGTGCATCTCGATAAGACAAATCTAGCGAGCCAAACAACATTCAATTTTGACATCATTAAGACAGTCAAATGTCTATCAAACATTATATGATCAAAAGAAGTTTTTCGAACTGTCCAATTAGAGTGATTCAAATTTCATCATTAATTGTAGCCGGGGAGAGAGAGTTTGGGCTTGAGGAAGAGCTTGAAGCTTTGAAAAGGAGCTGAAGTCCAGCATCACCCCTACTGTCGTTGATCATCGTGGACTGTTGTCAACCACCGCCGACCACTGTCGATTATCATATGTCGGTCACCGCCGATAACTATCGGTTACAGCCCGTTCCTTGCAACATGTTCATCTGCACGTCGACACTGTAACTTGGGACATCTTGTAATATTTTTTTGTTTGTGGGACAAGTGATCACGCTATAATCTTCATTTTATTGTGGAACTCTTCCACTGTCCACTGGGTCAGACACCGTGGTTTTTCTATTTACGAGTTTTCCACATAAAAACTTCTAGTACATATAACGTTTGTTTTTTTTTTTTAATCTTAATGTGTGTTGAATTCTCGTGTAACGCTAAGAAGATAATCTATTACTCTACCACCGTAAATCTTCTAGCATGCACCGTTATTGTTATGATTGTAGAAACTAAAGGGGATGAGTATAGTTTTTTGCCCTACCCTGTTATCTGTTGGCGGTTTTGTTTTTTTGTTTTTTGTTTTTTTTTTTTTTTGAGATCTTCTTTTAGGATCTGTTAGATCTACTTGCATACCTTTTGTTTGTTGTAAATCATGGATTTTTTGTGGCAAACCTTAGATGTCTTCAATAACTTCACATATGTTTCTCTGCCATGGAGAGCACATGAACAACAAACGAATCCTTTTTTAAGCTTAAAAAAAATTTAGCAAGGGTTTCAAAGTTAAACATTGGCCCTGTCTTTTACTTGTCAAAAGAATGGAATGTAGATTTTAAAAATTCTCAATAGTTTCATATATCTTACTGCCTTGGAGAGCATATGAACATCAAACGAATTTTTTTATCAAGCTTCAAAAATTTCAGCTAGTATTTCAATGAAACATTGGGCCTGTCTTTTACTGGTTAAAAGAAGTCAATGTAGATTTTTTTAGAGATTTGAATAGCCTCAGATATCTTATTCTGCCATGGAGAGCATATGAACATCAAACGAATCTCTCTTGAAGCTTCAATAATTTCAGTAAGTATTTCAGTAAAACATTTTCCTTCCTTTTTTTCCTGTAGAAATTGAAGTGTAGGTGCTAGCTGTGTAGATACATAAGAATTGAGTGGCATGCATGAAAATTTTCCTTCCTTTTTTTTTATTTCACCTTCATTTGAACATCATCATTCTATATTTTGTCTGATTTATGCCTTATAAAGTGAGAAAGTCTATAGTTCAAATTCTTTGCAAATGAACTCAATTTTGGGATGATCATATAGAAATTTTCCAACCAAATTCAAAAGACAGTTGAAAGCAAGTTAAATACCTTCAGCTTATGTAAAAAAATATATCAGGCTTCCCATTCTTCCTAACAGGTTTCTTGATGTCCTCCGCCCACTCAAACGAAAGAGGGAAAGATTGCGATTTAGTTGTGTCTGAGGCGTGAACACCCACAAGGGCGGCTACATACTATATGTCTGAAACCATTGAAAGCTTTAAAAGAAATAAGAGAGGATGTTGTGAGCGCAGAGAAGCCGCAGAGGAGCCGTACCTGCGAGAGAGAGCCGCAGAGGAAAGACGTGAGACGAGTCGCAGAGATGCGAGACAGGCCGAAAAGGAGCCGCAGAGCGTGAGATGCGTTTCAGACCCGGAGAAGAAGCGTGGAAGACAAACGAAATCGAGCGCGAGAGCGAAGCCGTAACGTCTCAGAGCCGGAGAAGATGAAAGGAATCGAGCGAAGCCGCAATTGTTGTTTGGGTTAGCCATCGGGCGAAACCCTAGCACAGCCGAGCGGGAAGGATGACGACGTTGAATCAATATGACTGTTGAAAATAAAAAAAGGAGCTTGAGTTGAATCAAAAGGAGCTTGAGTTGATTAAGAATCAAACTGTTTCGGGTTGTCTGAGCAACTCAAATCAATATGACTGTTGAAAATTAAAAAAATTAGACTTTGAGTCGAGCTAAACTAGCTTAAATCCAAATTGATTCCTCCCACCCCCTCCTTTTCTTTTACATGCACTTAACTTAAAAATAGACTCACGTCTCTTTGTATGAAAGAAATTCTTAACAATAATAGTGTATAGTTTGTCATCAGAAAGTGCCACTATGCCAAGTAAAAAAGAAATTTTTCTAGAATTTATTTATTCCTACTTTCTCCTGTTTGCAGCCATATGGTTGGTCATCTGTAGCAAATTTAAAACTTTTATGTTGGACACATATTCATGTGTATTAAGATGATTGCTACAATTATATAGATAAGAACAAATGGAAGGGTCTATTGGAGTGGCTACAACTTATATAGATGTCTCTATGGCTGTTATAAGAAAAGCAATTTTTTTGAAAGTTATTTTGGTATTATAAATATGTTCTCTTGGACGAATGAGACGGTGACTAATTTATAATTATCCCACTAATAAATCTAGTTGTCAAAAATTTCTGAAAAATGACAAGAAAATAATAGTCACACAGAAGCGTAGCAGCAGTTTTAAAAGCAAAGCATTGCCTCAAATGAACTTTAACTTGATTGTCACAAATAATATTTTTTGTTCTCGTCTGAATTTAAAGAATTCTTCTATTTACATTTATAGATGTAACCAGGCTTAATGCATAGAATCTTTCTAATTGGTGATGTAACAATGCAGGGATCAGGACTAGTGCCTCCTATTCTGATGAAGAGATAGTGTTTGAAGCTGAAGTTAAACACACACATCAACACAGATATGCGATTGAGACGATTATAAATGGAAAGTTACTTCGTGGCTGCTTTTCTCATGCACCTCGCGTTCTTGTGAAGATAGCCTTGCATGCACGGGCAAGTAAGAAACTTTGCATTATGCTAGATTCCTTTCGTTTATGAAAACATTGTTTTTTAATTGCAATTATACCTGATGTTATCAGGAAGATGAGGGGAGAGGTTGACAGTAAATTGAACTTAAGTCTGCAAATATGTAGTACCGCGAAAGACATTCCTCAGGAAATAAAGTCAGATCCAACAAATATTAAAGATTGTCAGAAAAATCTCAATTCTAACATGGCTGATACAACAACAGAAGATGAAAAAAAACCAGAAAATATGGTTAGTTTTTATAATTATATTTTATGTTCTTGTATATTTTATTTTCATTGCCTAAAAACTTGTCAGAAGAGCTTTGGAGGAGAGAAATTTAGGTGATTTGAATGTTTACAGAGATGAGAAGATGTGTTAATAAAGCTAGGAGTGGAAAATGTTGTGAAAAAATGACGGTAATAAAATAAAAATCTGATCGAGAAAAACCGCAAAACAAAAAGACTGCGAAAACACACAGATTTACGTGGTTCAGCAAATTGTCTATGTTCACGAAGCTGCAGAAGATTTTATTAGCTTGAGGCATTACACTCGCTGATCACCTCGACGATTACAAGAAATTACTCTTTCTCTCTCCTCTCATCTCCTTCTCTCTCTCTCTACCCGAGAGCTTCAAACCGAAGCACTCCAGAAGAAGAACTTGGAAACCAATGCCGAAGAGCGATAACAAGGGGAGCTAACATGTTTATTTATTAATTTCATCATGTCATTTTGTCCATTAAGAAATTAATCTAATAATTAATGAAGCCCATTAATTATTTCCTTTTCTCCTCTACAAAAATCACAAAAGGAATTAAGAACAATTAATTTAACAATTAATTTTGAGTATCAAATACAATTTATTGTCAAACATGAGAAAAAGTAAACTTGGAGTAGTTGACCGATTTTCATATTCGCAACAAAAACAGAATTAGCTTTTCCCTCCCAAATACATCTATTAGAATCTTGGGACTCTCCATTTGAACTGGAGAAAAAGTGAAGAAAATGAATTGAAATGCAAGTGATTTATAGGTTGATTATGAAACATCGATCCTTGATTTGAGATTTTGGTTTCTTTTCATTCAAATTCCTAGCTTGCATATAACCTGAAGCTAAAGCAAATGGAGAGGAGCCAATATATTGGAATAATACAGAACAAAAGAAATCAAAAGACTTAGTTTATGAGAAAAATATCAAAGTGATTCTCCGACTCTTTGCATGGGCTCATTTTAGTCATACAGTCTATGAAATTGCTAATTTAATCCCCGATTTTTTTATGGATTGAAATAGACATCAGAATCTCTAAAGGAATGACTATTTATGCAGGGTGTAAACGAACCAAATATATCTGGGCTAAACTCGTCCAAAAAACCATTGTTCGTGTTCGGCTCACGCGTATTTCTAAAAAAAAAAAATACATATTTGGCTCTTTTTCTTAGCGAGTCTAACACGAGCTGTTTGCGAACAAAGAAGCGTTTTGACAAACCTAGTCATGCAACTCTTAGGGTATAAATGCGCCGAGCTTGAGCAAGCCTAGACTCGGCTTTTGTTTGGCTTGTTAAAAAATATCATTTTCGTGTATATTTCAAGCCAAAACGAGCCGAACATGAACGAACAATTTTTTGTACGTGTTTGGCTCTTTTATATATCGAACACACAAAAAATATTCATATTCGGCTCGTTTGCTTAACGAATGAATCAAACATAACTTGTTCACGAACAAGCCTTTTTGCATCCCTATATTTATGGTTTTAAATTGACTCTATTATACTCTCTGGAACTAAATTGATCACATGTTAGTAGTCGGGGGACCATATTGACACTTTACTTCTTAGTTTATTATGTCCATGCTCTTATTTGTTTTTCACTTTTCCTCTTTTCTTTTGAAGATATATCTTCCTATTTTGAAAATAACTTAAAAGAGTATAATTCTCTTCTCTGTAGGCCCAAGGAAAATCAGTGCCAGTACCTGTGAGAAATGAATCCTCAGGTGCCTTCTGTAAAAAAAATGTAGAAAAATATTTTAAGTTTTCTCTTTGTAAGTAAAAAAATAATGTTGCTTAACTTTAAGCTTACCAACAGATATTCTATTTCTTAGTCCAGTGATATTATTCTCATTTTCATTTATTTATTAATCTATTTTGTATGTAGCAGGAATAGTTGATGGCTCTTCAGCTAATGGACAACCTAAAATGGCAGCAGAGGTGTATACATTTACAAAATTAATGGAAGCAACATTAGTAAAGGTTGTATTGATCCCCAAGTGATTCAGTTGAGAAAGCCTTTGCAGGTTGATAGCGCAGGAGATGAAGAAAATTAAGATAACATCATCAAAATATTGTGGGTAAAATAGCAGTTGTGCAATCCAAAGAGGGGAATAATAAAAGATGAGAGAATGCAAATATGATTGACTAACAATGAATTTAGTGGTGTAAATGTTTTATGTTTTAAGGTAATGTTCATTATTTCTCATTTAATTAACATACATAAATTAAATATAATTTACGTGTAATTTTTAAAAATTTAAATAAAATCAAAAAAAAAGAAAAGAAAATGAATAATTTATAATATAACTAAGTATATTCTAGGACATACTCATTATTTCTAATGATATACTTCAAAATCTTGATAAAATAAATTATAGTTTATTTTCAGGTGAGTGCAATATAAAGATTATATTTGACTCAAAAAGACATCCTATTTTACACGAATCTCAAAGAAAATCTAATAACTACATTTGAGTCAAGACATTCAACACAATTTTTGGGGCCATTTACATATATACCACCCGATTCTTACATATTCATCCATTTTATCAATGACTGAAAATGTGCAATTCACTTTTTAAAAAAAAGTTAAAAAAGATCATACTTTTGACATGATATGAAAGATTTGGGGGTAGTAATGTAACAAAGTAAATTGTTGATGTTAGATATATAAATATATAGGAATTCTATGAGGTATGTATGTAAATGCCCCCAACTTTTATGTCAATACATCTTTGATATGATTTTCATTGGAAAATAAATCTCACCAAAATCCCACTTGTAAGAATAAACATTTTTGAGTCCGATGAGTTTCAAATTTTTATCAGCAAAAGCTTTACATAATTTTCAAGTTCTTGCGATCTCCACCAAGATCTTGTGCAGAGCTTGAGGCTTGGAAAAAAATGGGGAGTGATCTGAGCCTTCAAGCCTAAAAACCTTCTCCGGCGGGTTCAATTCACACAGTCTTTGTTGCAGGGGAAGAGGCAGAGCATTGTCTTCAGTAGTCTCGATGTAAAATCTCCTGACTGAGCCATACTTGATATTTGTAAGCTCGAGTTCTTCTAGTATTGGTGCAAAAGGAATAGGCCTCATTAAACCTGAAGCCAGAGTGATATCCTACATGAAAAGAGCAAAATACACTTTAGGATCAAGCTATAGTTATAAAAACAAGAAGAGAATCGTTAGTAACAAGGTTTAGAAAATCGGACTGGACTGGCTGCTTTGACCGCGAATTGGTGGCCAGCTGGGTTTTAATCATATACTAGTATTACAATAAAGTACTTTTTACCATTTGTATGCTCTTTAATTGCCTATACATAGGCACTTTTATGCAAAACAAACGTTTACCTTAACACTAACTATACAGAAGACAAGAAAATAAATAAAATAAAAAATGCTGCTGATCGCAAGAACAAAACATACCATCGTAGGGCTTTGATTAAACAAAAGATCTTTTAATAATGATGTCTCGAGGCAAATAGCTGTAGGAGTTTGATCTTTTCCATTTGCATGCAAAAAGATTTGAGCTTGTTGCATCAATTCATTGGTAGCTTCCTATTGTCAGAAAAAAATGGATAGCAGATATGGTTAGGAGTTATCAGCAATCCATGTACCTCACAACAAACTACATTTGGTGAAAATGACAAGAAATTTCTATATATATATATATATATGTATTATAAACATACCACACAATTTTCATTTATTTATATATCTAACACCGAAAGTTTGATATTTACATTCATAACTCTTTGGTGTTATAAAACTATGCGTGAAAAAGGTGTATTTTACTATAAAAAAGTTAATAACAGCAGTATTTTTGATGTGATGTTAAAGATTTTAATGGTATGCATGTAAATATTACATTTTGTGTCAAATATGTAAATATATAAGAAATTGTGTGGTATGTATGTAAATAATGATTAGTAAAAATGAATTGAAACCTCTTGAGAGAGCATGTCAACGGTTCTTTGGCCATTTTTCAGCATAAAGGCAGCAAGAAAGACAGATTTGGCAATCTTCGCCGGAAATGCTTCCATGGCATATGAGATGCATGTACCACCAAAGTCATGCCCAACTAGGATCACCTGTTAAAAAATGCTTGAGATTAAAATCCAAGAGAATACAATTTTCAAGTTCAGCAAGATCATCTATGCACCCAAAACAAGAAGTGAAGGCTACAATGGTGCGAGGCAAAGAGCACCCATTTCAGAAAAAGCATTGTAATAATCCCCCAACTCTTCGCGGGGGAATATTTTAATCCCAAAAGTTATAAAAACATCAATTTAATCTCCAAACTTTTTAATTGGTGGCTAAAATAGTCTTCCCTGAAACTATTTTAGCCCATATTAAAAGAGTTTATGGATTAATTTGATATTTTTATAGACACTAAGACAAAATGCCCCATGTAAAAATACTCGGGGGATTATTTTGACACTTTAATCGATAAGATGAATATTAGAAAGATATAAAGTAGTGTTGAACTAAGTAGATTCTAAAATGCCGAAACACATGAATAATAGAAGATATTCAATCTTAATTTAGGAAGAGGAGAGCATACCTTCTCAATACCACCCAGCTTTTTAAGGAAAGTAATCAATGGATTTAAGTATTCGGAAAGACTTGTAATGTTGTTAGCATCGACGGAATGAGTTACAGATCCAGCAAGGTTTATTGCAGTGACCTCAAATCCAGCATCCCCCAAAAGCGACATAGTCTTATACCAGCACCATCCACCAAAACCACCTCCATGCACAAGAACAACTTTATTTGTTTCTAAATCTTCTACTCCTCTTTCCTGCAAAGGTATCATTTAATAAAACAGAAACAACAATGCAGCACCTTTTAGGAAAAAGGATTGCGTCAGAAAAAGTAATTTTCCAGAAAGAAAAAAGATGAAAGAATTCAGAATGAGACAGACAGCATATGCATTCACTTTTTAGATATAGATGATTTTCATCAAAAATGGATAAATTTGCCTTCTTTCATAGGAAAGAAAAAATATAGGGTGACATATCTTTCTATGACTAAACATACCAAAAAATGTTAGAAAAATCTGAACCTGCTATATATTTATCTACCTTTAGAATGTCGAAAAATTTGAGAAGATTTAGTGTTTTTTTCTCAATTCACCTTCAAATATAGGAATATTTATCCAAAGGACCTAAATTTTAGAATGTTATTAAAGATGCAAGAAATTAGGATTGATTCCATGCATAAGGTTAAATTCTTTAAATTTTGAGAATTTTTAAAGAATATTCAAAATAATAATAAAAAAACAAATAATACTACTATAGATGATGTTAAATATGAAATGCCATCAAAGCTACATGAAAAAGCCTTGCCATCATATTTTCTTCTTCAAAAGGGAAGCATCGATGGATGAATGTGAGACTAGGAATCAGTGTCAATCATGTCAATGTTGTCCTTTATTAAGCTACTACTTCCTTTTCGATGGAGAGTTGTGACACGATAAACCACTTTTCAATGGAGAGGCGTGACAAGATAAACCACTTTTCGTATTAAGGAGTGCTCAAGGAACCTCTACTTGGCTGATGGATCGTTAAAAAACCTTAAAAAATATTCCTATAACTCTTTTTGATTTCGTTGTAGACTCGTATTGTAGCCTTGTCATAACATCTATAAGTTAGCTATGGATCAATTGAATATTGGTAAAAAAAAAATGAAATTGATTTTGCATGGAAAATATATTTAAAGATAAGGCTTTAGGTCCAATAAGAAGACAACGATTGAGATTTGGAGAATTATGTGGCATAATATAGTAGTTTAGTCAATAGAATTTTGATATCAATTTTTAATAGCAAAAAGGATGTTTAAGATTGTGCATCCCATAAAGGGGTCAAATTTATGAGTTATAAATCAAAGCTAATGGAGAGTAATGGAACATAGACTTCGGAAAGTTACATGAGTTTTGGAAAATCAATTTGGTTTTATTCTAGGAAGATCCATTACGAAAGAGATTTTAGTGTAAGACAATAAATGGAGAGGCATAAAGAGCAAATAAATGATTTACATGTGATTTTTATTGATCTTAAAAACCTATAATTGAGTATCACCTGAATTGTTGTGTGTGTGTTTTAAGGTAGAAAGGTGTATCAAAGATATTTTGACTTTTTAAAAGATATGTATGTTGGCGCATAGACTTCTATTAGAAGTTATGGATCAGGCATAGAGTTTTCAATTATTTTAGGTCTACATGAATGATTAGCAATAAGTTCATATACTTTATATCAACCATGGAGATACTTATAAAGGATTTGCAAGGACTTCTAATGAATGATTTTTGCGGATGATATTATTTTAATTGTCGAGGCATCTATCAAAATAAGTGAAAAAATTATTAAAATATTTTGAAGTTAAGAGACCTCTGAATTAGTATAATATAATATGTAATTTTAATGGATATCATTTTAGCAAATAATTTCTTATTATTATATTATAATGTACTATCTAAACATAATATGTTTAAATGTATTGGATCTATTATGAGGATATTGATTAGGATATAATTTCTAGATTTAAGGCTTGATATTTAAAAAGAATAAGTGTCTCAAAACTTTTATGTAATTAGAGGACATTAAGGAGGCTTAAAGTTAATTTTTATATAATTGCTACTAGGGCGACGATGTTGCATGGGTTTAAACATTAGCAATGAAAAATTCATTGATATTTGAGCGTGTAATGAATGAGAATGTTAAGATGATTATGTGACAGTTATGAAGGATAAATTAATGAAAGAGCATATTAGAGGAAATATTAGACGTCTATTAAAGATAAGGTCATTGAAAATATAATTATGTAATTTCGACATGTATAATGAACGATAGAAAGTTTACTTGTTAAAAGGTTTAATAAAGTTAGTATCATAGCATTGGAAAAGAAAAGTGGTGTATGAAGTTAAATGGATAGAAGTTGTTCAAATTGATTTGTGATGAATATATTTAACACCTTAGATAGCCATCAATAGAAATGAAAGTAAGATGAGGATTCATAACACCGTTTTAGTACTAAGGAAGAGGCCGATGATGATGATGATGATGATGTTTAATTGACCCTTTATTGAGAAAACAATTATTTTCATACATTGGTAGGATGAATTTGCTAAGTTGGGAACTCGGAAGCCTCCGTTTTCTAAATTGCATTTCCATTTCTTAAAAAGGGATCGATTTCTTTAGCTAGGGATTTTGTTTGCTTTTATTATGCTAGTATATATGCTTTGGTGGATGTTATTTAGTTGTTGGTTACATAACAAAACAATTTTTTTTCTTAATGTTTCCTATGCTATAAAGTTTCAAAATCAATTGCAATGCAAATAAGATTCTTATTAGCTCTCATTGATATATATTTAACTTGAGATGTTAGTAGTTGAATGACGTTTACGCTACACTATTGTGAAAGCTTTCTTTGTATGGTATTATTTTCCACAAAACAATGAACGTAAAATAGAAAAAAGCGTAAAACTAGAACATTCTAACGGATAGTGAAAGTTTGAACGCATATACACTTCTCTATTAACAATACAAACACATAAAGCCCTCAAACTCAAAATAATTCAGGCATCAGAGTTTGAGATTAAAATCACCTTCCCCGCAGTAGAACCAGCTATTTCACCCAGCCTGATATCTGTGAACAAGTAAAAAGTCCATTTTTTAATAGATTGACTAAGAAAAAAAGCAAACTCCAATGCTAAAATGATAAATTAAAACAAGAGATTCATTAAAAGAGCTAAAAAATTTTCATTTTTCAACAAAACTCTAATTCAAACTGTTTAGAGTCAACCTCCACAAGAAGTAGCCACATCCTCAATGGGATTTCCATGGTTCATTTTTCTTAGTTGTGCTGCCTGATCAGGTTCTTCATCTTCCTCGTCAGAAATAATCAAACGAACACGCTTCCGACCAAGAGATTGGAGGTTAACATCATGATCGACTAAATCTCTATTCAAACGCTCGCCCGAACTATCTGACATTTTGGCTTTCGTGTTTAATGAAGACATCTCCATCTTGGATGATTTTTTGCTTTTTTCAATGAGCATTCTTAAAGGAACATCAACATCAACATCATCACCAGTGGCTAAATTTGGCTTATCCTCAAAAATTGAAGGATTATTAATTTCCAATGAATCAGATTCATCGGATGAAAGAAGAGATGCAACTACGCCCTCTGTTTCAGTTTCAGAACAGTAATCTTGATCCACTCTCATCAACAACTCGCCTCCATTCAGTAAACGCTCAACATTTTGAATCTCAATATGTAATTTTCTGCTTGGCACAAACACAATAAAGGGGTTCAAAATATAAGGGCAAATTTACAAAGTCCCAAATGTCACCAAGCATACCTTGTTTCGTCGACATTGTCAAATCTGATCATATGACTAAAATGCATATTCTGAAGTGCAGATAGTTGTAAAGATGGTAAGTTTGCTTCAACTGATATTCTGCATGAAAATAAATCATCAAAGATGCAATTTACCATTCAAAGGATAAATAATTGACATTTTGCACTCTTGAAGATATACACTGCCAATTTAAAAAAAAATCTGTGCAAATTCCACAATGCACTTAAATCACCTATAACCTTCCTTGAATGCCTCTAGTGCCCCAACCCAGTCACCGGAAGAATCCAAAACCTCACCAACATTAATCTTGGCTAATGCCTGCCCCTGAGGTTCTCATAATCATAAAATAAGATTCAATAGGATTCTAGTAAATGAAACAATCCTGCACATTATAAGAAAACATATATTGAAAGATACATATCATGTACGATACCATACAAGCAAGCCGTCCAGTTTTATTAGC
This sequence comes from Phalaenopsis equestris, assembly GCF_001263595.1. Taxonomy (NCBI): domain Eukaryota; kingdom Viridiplantae; phylum Streptophyta; class Magnoliopsida; order Asparagales; family Orchidaceae; genus Phalaenopsis; species Phalaenopsis equestris. The sequence continues at coordinate 1,975,797 of NW_018165280.1, forward strand.
CACTTAAGGATTGAAACAAGCTTTGCAACCCCCAAAAATATAAGATCCAAAAGAAAAGCGTAATGTTACCATTATCGATAAAAAAAAGAAGCCATGCAAAGGCTGTTTGGTGTTTAGACTGCAATATTATTGACACGGTAGCCGTTACAGTAGCCACGGTCTCCATGCAAATGTACCCCTTTTTTTGTCATTTCTTTTAATCTTAGATAACTTTGTATTCAGTAGTTGCTAAATTTGATCAGCACCATAGATCATTAATTGGCATCTACTAATAAATCAACATTAAATAACCAATCCCAGCAAGCCAAAAAACCCCTTAATAAGCACATTTAGCTTTTAAATGAAACAATTTATCTTAAAAACTTCATACACGGCTGGACTACATGATTCAAATGCTCAATATAAATATCATACCTGAAGGTTACCAATAGATCTGTAAGCATTCCAACTTTTCATATACCATTTGAGTGCTTTACCAAAGTTTCTAAGTTTCTGGTAAGACTCTCCCATAACCAGAAAAGAATCACCGAGTTTTCCCTTGTCGCAAAGCTCAGTTGCTACTCTTTTCTTCATTTTTGCAAATTCTTGATGCTGTTAATTAAAATTTAAAACATTAGCCCAATAAATTTTGATATAAATATGATATTAAGACAGAAGATCAAAATATAATTATATGGAAAAACTACCAAAAAATGCAGTTACAAATCACAAAATCAAAATTGAGTTTTTTCTTTAAGAAGATCATGGGTTCAATTCAGACAGAACTATTAAATCAAGTATTTGTTAACAAAGGAAGGCTTTAAGCAATAGTTAGATTGCCTTCATTTATTATGTGAAAGACGTTAATTAGATCTTCTCCAACTTTCCATGCCTACAAGTACTTTTATTTACAAAACTGATGATATAGTTGGAGGTTTCCACAGAATCGCAATATGCAAATCCACTTAATAAATATTAGAAGTATTGGGCTCAAAGAAAACGAACTAGGTGTAAACCCATTAAGATAAAGGGAATAAAGTTATGTATATTTTAATTCATAATACGAAAGAAATATAGCTTACCATTTTCCCTTAAGAAGAATTTGATCATTACCAAGATCATGATGTAAATACCAAAAGCAATATGACTATGGCAGTAATGATCATTACCAAGATCATGTGGTAATTACCGAAAGCATTATGACTATAGCAGTAAATGCAACTTGAATTTCCACCCTCCTTGAACAGGCATGAGACAGAAGATAAACAAAGACACAACATATTTTACTTAGCGTTTATCCTGATCTTGTCTGATCTTATAAGATGGCGAAACTTACAACTTATGCAAAAGTATAAAAAACATAATTTGAGTTTTCTTTTAGGAGAGTTGAAACATAGAGCTAGAATATGCTATTAATTGTTACGATTGCTGGTCAATAACATCAATTAATCTTCTCAGAAAAATATAAAAATCCTTATTTCCATAAAGAATGGCTCTCGCAATTCTACTAACTTACAAAGAATAACTGCCTGACACCTTCAAAAGAAAAACAAGCAGAGAGATAAAATTGAAGTATAAATACCAAACATACCTTCGTCCATGCAAAAATCAACATAGATTTTTCAATCAAACTATCCAAGGAAACATATTGCTCTAACAAAAACTTCCTTTCATTTGCCGTTCCACGAGCATCACTCGTGGCCCTCTCCAATCTTTTGAGTTTTTGCTCGTCTTTTATCAACAACTCTAACACCTTAGATGCTTCATTTACAGTTTCAACATTCTGAGAAATAAGATCTACTAAGGAATCCTCATTCTTCATTCTTTTCGCAATATCCATCGCCTTTTGATAGCAAAGAATGGCCTCGTCATGCTTTTGCACTCTGTAATGCAGTTCACCAAGGTTGATGACCCCCTTCACTTCATCTTGGGTATGCCCGATCCGTTTACAAATTAAAACTTCTATCTCGATGTGGTTCTTAGCCTTATTCCATTCCCTCAGTTCTAAATATACTTTTCCAAGGTTATGATGAAGCTGAGCGCGTCCATCATCATATTCATTGACTTCCTCTTCATCACATATCCTTAAACCCTTGAGAAGAATTTTCTCAGCTTCCTCAAGATTATCGACATCCATTTCATGCATGCCGATGTTATTAAGTGCAATGATATATTCTTTTAGGAAGAAACTATTTGTTTTGGGGGGAGGGTTTTGCTTGAGAGACAGAGCTAGCTTCATAGCCAGCTTGAAGTATTTCTTGGCTCTTCTTTTTGCATGGTGATCACTTTCTGATCTTAAAAACAATTCATGGTAAGTTCGGCCAAGTTGTGTGCCTGCTCTTTGTTGTTCGATAATGTCATTTGTATCATTGGCAAGCTCAAAATGTTTTTCCTGCAATACATGGAAATTATAAGATAAAAATTCAGTTATTGAAACTTTCTTATAGAATATAAAAATAGGTATTTCACTAAAACCTATGAGATGGATGTAATTAAAAGGACAATATTTTGCAATATAGATCAAAAACATAAGGACAATATTTTGCAATATAAATCAAAAACATAAGAAGGCTAAACTATGCAAGCTTAAATCTCCAACAGGCTTAAAAAAATATACAGCAGAATGGATAGAATCAGAAAATTAACTTCAGAATCCTCCTACCAAATTTCATATATGCAAGTGATTCCTTGCTAGAAAGATGTTGTCCGTCTGAAATGGATGTTTTTAAAGCATTTAATAAATATACGGAATTGCATCAAATTCTTCATAAAGGTTTCAAATTTCAAAAGTAGAAAATTGGATGTGATGGGATACAAAATCCAATTACAATATTTACAGCTTCAACTAGCTAAATGGTGGATCTTGGCTAATCATTATGTAACAGAGGTTGTCTTTATAAAAACGACCACACTGTAGCTATCGGAAATGAACTTCTATCTAGGAACTTGGCAGTAACATCTATAATCAAATTTACAACGAATTGTGCAGAAACCTTTGGCAAATGCATATGCATAAATTATTTCAGTTACAACCCTTTAATCTTTTTGGCCCAACAAAAAAGAAAAATAAAAGCTAATAGCCGTTCGGAATCATTTTTTTAATATACTTTTTTTATTTAAAAAATATGTCAGTTCCCTTAAAAACATTGCTGTAGCAGCAGTAGTGTAACAGCAACCACCGACACCACTGCTGGGAATAGATGTTTTCAACAAAACTCAAAACACCTAAAATAGTACTTCCCAATTCTTTTTCTAAAAACCAACTCATTTGTTTTTATTTTCTAATAAAAACATTAAAAAAAAGTGACCCAAGCAGGTCCTAAGATTTTGGCGAATTGCTATTTGGCTACAAAGACTAGCAAATCAATATCCATTAATTCTCTCAAACTCTAAATCTGTGTAGAGGCTAGTAAACACTACTTACAAACACTCAAACATAGAGAGTAAATTAAATCTTAAACAATTATAACTTGATAGAGGAGTGCTTCTTCAAAGCGCTCTAGCCGGAGGTAGAGATCGCCAAGCGACTGGCATGCAGCAAGGAGCTGCTTCTGAGGAAGATACCTAGCTGATACCTTGTAATCGATTAGAAGCCACCTTAGAGCCTCGACGTACTCTCCCCTCCTCTTGAGAAGGTCTCCAATCATGTTTGCATGCCGCGCCTCTTTTTCGTGGTTCCCATCCCGAACCGCTTCTTTGTATCTGAGCTTCGCCGCTCTGATATCATCGTCTTCTCTTCCCATTCCGTTCCGGTAACAGTGAAAAGGCGATCTTTCGCCTTCACCGGGTTTTCAGAAAGTATCTTCCTCAAAGGCTAGGGCTTCGACAAGGCTCGTTTACACAATTACACCCCTAAGAATCAGGTGATATTTATGAAAATCTCCAATAAAAAGCATATTATTTAGATATTAGATAAATAAATATAAAAAAAAAGTTTCTGCTTATCGCGTATTTCGAGCTCAAAAAGTGTGTTCGTGTTTGACTCGTTTGCTTAGCAAGTCGAACACATTCCTTGAAAGTCAAATGAATTCACAAATGCATGCATAACTTTTAAAGGTAACATGCTTCAGGATTCAATATACTTTCCACCTGCTTACCAAAGATAATAGAATGCTTCAGGATTCAATATACTTTCCACATGTTTACCAAAGATCTATATACTTTCTTACCTTACAATAATTAGTAAACAAAACAACCACCTACAATGATAGAATGCTTTCAGGATTCAGGCCTTATAGTGCCACATTGCAACAACTGCATGAATTGGTAATGCCACCTCAATGCTCATAATATCAAGCATTGTAAATTTAAAAATCATCACATATGCTTTTAACCCATCAATTAATTATGTAACACATAAGCACACCTATCCAAATCTATACCATCCGACATTTGCATGCATACAACCCAATTCTTTGTCATTTACAAATGTAGTAAAGATCTATAACAGTATCAAAACAAGAGGCACTAAACATCATAGGCAACTTTATATATTGTTATCTCAAAAAAAACTTTACAAAAATAGATGTGACTATTTTTGTATTCTTAAGTTTTCACAAATTCGTCCATAAAAAAAGAAAAAATTATGATCTAAAGGCTAGGGCTGTCAACGACAGCAACGCCTAAACCTGTATGAATCGCCGCACAAATACACTATAGCCGAACTAAATTTCATAACACTCTTATATCATATCTCATTCATAAAAAAATTGCAATATGCGAGATTTAGCTGCTACAACCCTAAAAGGTTAGGTTTCATTCAAAAAATCTCTAGGTTTCATCAACCCTAAAAGGCTAGGTTTCATTCAAAAAATCTAAATAAATCTAAAAGAAATTTAAGAAAATTTAAGATAAGAGGCGATCCCGAGAATAGATATGAAATATTAGAGAAAATATACTCAGAGATGACTCCTAGGTAGCCAAACAAACAACCAATGAACCAAGCAAGAATATCGAGCAACCACGCAAGAATAGCGAGCAAACGACCCAAGAATATCGAGGAGAATAAAAGTAGATATTAACAGAAGAACACGAACGACAAACCCTAAGCCATTGTGACCAAAAAGGAAAAGGGAAAGGCAGCCGAAACGGAGAAGGATCAACAGGCGAATGGGGATTGGGGAGGGTCGGTTAGGGTCGAGTATTAGATATATTATATTATATAACTTATATTATATTATTATTGGCTCGTTAAAATATAAAAATATTATGATAAGTAATTTTTTTAAATAAAATTAAAATAATATATTTTCTAAAAAAAGGTTTTTTAAAAAATAATTAATTATAATTTATAATATTGAATTTTATAAATTTTTATTTTGTATTCCTTATTTATTTATTTTCGAACCAATTTGAGCCAATCACGAGCGAACAAACAATTATTCGTGTTTGGCTCGTTTACATTTCAAGCTTAAAAACTTGTTCGTGTTCGGCTCGTTAGGCTTAACGAACAAACCGAACGCGACCTGCTTAACGAGCCGAACTAGCAGCAGTTCGTGAACAAAGAGCCAAATTGACAACCCTATTAGATCTAGGGCTGTCAAAAAAGCTCGTTGTTCGTGAACAATTCGTGTTCGGTTCGTCAATGAGTTCGTGTTCGATTCGTTCGATAAGTAAATGAGACGAACGTGAACAAGCTCTTTTCGTTCAGTTAGTTAAACGAACCAAACACGAACAGTGATGGTTCGTTCGTGTTATGCTTTCGTTCGTGTTCGAATCGTTATTGTTCGAATATAAAATAATTTAAAATAATTATATATATAATAAATTAATAATAGTAATATACTATTATACTATATTAGCAATATACTAAAATAGATATTATATATTTATATAATATATGTTATATAATTAATATAATATAATATGTAAGTATAAAACTAAAAAAACCCTAACTCGTTACTCCTAAGCCCCGACCGACGACCTCTCTCTCAAATGTTCTTGGGTTCGGCTGCCTCTCCCTCTTCCGACTCTTCTCCTTCCTCTCAAAATCGCGAAACACGCTTGGCCGCAAGAGCTTAGGGTTTGTCGTTTGTATTCGTTGCTCTCCTCCTCTTCCGAGTCCTCTCTTCTCAAAATCGCGAAATGGTTTTGGCGGCGAGAGCTCAGGGTTTGCTCTTCCGCTTCCTCTTCCGAGTCATTTTCTTCTTCCGATTCCTCCAATTTCAAGCCAAACTCGAGCCCGAAAATATTATTCGAGCCGGACACGAACACACCCATCACGAGCCATTTCGAACACGAGTCGATTTCGAACACAAGCCAATATCGCA
>NW_018165280.1:1982700-1987637 GCF_001263595.1 Phalaenopsis equestris
ATATAATATATGTTATATAATAAATATAATATATATATATATATATATATATATATTAATATTAGGGATGTCTAACTGACTCGTCGTTCGTGAACAGCTCGTGTTCGACTCGTTCGTTAAGAAACGAACACGAACAGTGACTTCACGAACAATATCAAACACGAGCTTATTTCAAACAAACTAAATTTTAAACAAACCAAACACGAACACAAGTTCTATTCGTTCTTGTTCGGTTCGTTTACACCCCTAATTAGATCCATTCAAGTTATTACATTCTTCCCACCTTAAGAGAACTTCGTCCCCGAAATTCAATTTAGTCACATAAATCTTATGCACAAGCCTATGTTCTTAAATACACACCGCATTGGAACACCAATTCTCCGGTCCAAACATAAATTCAGGCCCATCTATTTTCTTACAAAAATATTATTAAATTTTAATAATATATTATTATTTTTTATAAATTTTAATTTATAACTTCATTTAAAAATAACATTTATAAAAAATTTCTCTACATTCAATATAAAATTAATGCAGTATCAAATAGTAGAATTTGTCTCCCAATATTCTCATTGTTAGTTGATAAGCCTCCAACTAATCTTCATTGTCTGATTCAATTTTTGAGGTATGACACATATGTTGAAGTAATCTTTCAAACAATAAATGTTCAAACTTTTAAAAAAAGTTACAGGAAGTTATGATTTCAATAAACTTATACTCAAACTCACTGGCTTAACGAGACGGACCAAAATGTACCAACATTGATCCAATCTGAACCAATCGAGCATGTTAGAAAATTCATATTTCAACTTTATACACAAATTTCAAAAGAAAAGTACATAATAGCCAATATCTTTTAAATTCATGATTTTTACATATGTAAAATAAAGTGACGCATATTTGTATTCATGATGAACAAATTTGATCTTGAAGAGATGAAGTTTCTCTCTCTAATCCCTTAAAACTTTCTGTACTTTCTGATAGAGAGAAATGTACGAGGTGTGTTAGGTGGAGAGAGGACTCATTCTCAAATTCATGCTCTATTTAACCACCATCCATCAAGGGGGTTACTAGCCAATAGGATTTATGATAATTTAATAAATTAATTGATTTTTATTAATAAAATCAATCACATAAGTTAGTAACATTTATTTATTTTAGGGGTTATATGAGTTACAAAAAATAAATATCATAAGTTATGACATACGTTATGAGTTAAGAAAATAAATAACTTAAGTTATCAAAATAAATATCATAAGTTGTCATAATCTATGACATAAATGATGAGTTATGAAAATTAATAACTTAAGTTATCAAAAATAAATCTCATAAGTTATTAAAATAAAAGTGAGTCATAAAAATATAACAGAGCATTGATCAAGCCATTAAACTGCTTTTTAAAGTTTTTTGGACATATTTGGAAATTCAAGTAGATGTCAAATTGAACGAGCTTATAGTCTAATCGTGCATCTCGATAAGACAAATCTAGCGAGCCAAACAACATTCAATTTTGACATCATTAAGACAGTCAAATGTCTATCAAACATTATATGATCAAAAGAAGTTTTTCGAACTGTCCAATTAGAGTGATTCAAATTTCATCATTAATTGTAGCCGGGGAGAGAGAGTTTGGGCTTGAGGAAGAGCTTGAAGCTTTGAAAAGGAGCTGAAGTCCAGCATCACCCCTACTGTCGTTGATCATCGTGGACTGTTGTCAACCACCGCCGACCACTGTCGATTATCATATGTCGGTCACCGCCGATAACTATCGGTTACAGCCCGTTCCTTGCAACATGTTCATCTGCACGTCGACACTGTAACTTGGGACATCTTGTAATATTTTTTTGTTTGTGGGACAAGTGATCACGCTATAATCTTCATTTTATTGTGGAACTCTTCCACTGTCCACTGGGTCAGACACCGTGGTTTTTCTATTTACGAGTTTTCCACATAAAAACTTCTAGTGCATATAGCGTTTGTTTTTTTTTAATCTTAGTGTGTGTTGAATTCTCGTGTAACGCTAAGAAGATAATCTATTACTCTACCACCGTAAATCTTCTAGCATGCACCGTTACTGTTATGATTGTAGAAACTAAAGGGGATGAGTATAGTTTTTTGCCCTACCCTGTTATCTGTTGGCGGTTTTGTTTTTTTGTTTTTTGTTTTTTTTTTTTTTTGAGATCTTCTTTTAGGATCTGTTAGATCTACTTGCATACCTTTTGTTTGTTGTAAATCATGGATTTTTTGTGGCAAACCTTAGATGTCTTCAATAACTTCACATATGTTTCTCTGCCATGGAGAGCACATGAACAACAAACGAATCCTTTTTTAAGCTTAAAAAAAATTTAGCAAGGGTTTCAAAGTTAAACATTGGCCCTGTCTTTTACTTGTCAAAAGAATGGAATGTAGATTTTAAAAATTCTCAATAGTTTCATATATCTTACTGCCTTGGAGAGCATATGAACATCAAACGAATTTTTTTATCAAGCTTCAAAAATTTCAGCTAGTATTTCAATGAAACATTGGGCCTGTCTTTTACTGGTTAAAAGAAGTCAATGTAGATTTTTTTAGAGATTTGAATAGCCACATATATCTTATTCTGCCATGGAGAGCATATGAACATCAAAATAATCTCTCTTGAAGCTTCAATAATTTCAGGAAGTATTTCAGTAAAACATTTTCCTTCCTTTTTGTCTGTAGAAATTGATGTGTAGGTGCTAGCTGTCTAGATACATAAGAATTGAGTGGCATGCATGAAAATTTTCCTTCCTTTTTTTTATATCATCCTCAGTTGAACATCATCATTCTATATTTTGTCTGATTTATGCCTTATAAAGTCAGAAAGTCTGTAGACTCATGTTTGCAGAGTGCTCTTGATCTTATATGCTTTGTATTAATGTCTCGTGTCAGTGAATTAATGTAATACAAGGTCCATTTTATGAGATTACTACAAATATAGGATTCCAATTTTTTAGTTAGACACTTTCACATTCAATTGTTACATCCAATCAAAACATCCTTGCATGCCAGAAATTTCATGGTAGTAGATGGAAGTTTTATAACCTTAAAGTTGCAGGCACACCCTACACCCACACAGATGAATTGCCTACAAGATATATGAGACAATCTTTTTTGCTTGAAATGGCCAAATAGTGAAACAAATTTATATGAGACAATATTTTTTGCTTGGAATGGCCAAATAGTGAAACAGATTGGAGCATAGGCCAAATAATGAAACAGATTGGGACATAGCCTAGTTAAAACATTTGTGTTATGTTGTTTGAAAGTCACTATGTTTCACCGAAGCAGGCTGGATTACAATTCCTGCCTCCAAATATCATTTAGAAGTGCAGTATTATGAAATATCATTGTGTTTTCAAATATCTGTGTGCTCAAATCTTTTCTATTCAAGGGATTTTCTGCCCAAAACATTACAATACCTTCTATTATCTCTTCCAATGTCTCCTCATCGATTGAATTTTCATGAAAGAAACCTCATGTAATTGGTAGTTCACTTAATTTTATGACCAATTAAGACTTGCTTGCTATAATTTTCGAATTTTTGGGAAGTTATATGGTTGCTAGAGTATACTGAAAATTGCAGAAAGAAATGGGGAATCAGAAGCTTGGACTCTCCATTCTTCCATAGCTGTTAAATATTGCTGGTGGGTTTTCTAATTCAGTGGTGGTTTTAAATATGTTGGATCCTTTTATATATTGTATACATGGTTTAAGTTGAGCATATGAACAACAAAGGAGTCTTTGTTGATATGTTTCAAAAATTTCAGCCAGTATTTCAGTAAAGCCTTGGTCATTTCTTTTTACTGACAGTCTGTGACTTCAATATGTGTTTTACATATGTAATGCCTGGTTGAGAGGGTAGCGTTCATGACAGTAGAATTTTCAAAAGTGCAACTCGAAATTCGCATTACAACTTTCCTCACCCTCCGCACGATATGTTGCATACTAATATCATTTCAATTTTCCTTTGTATGATGCACTAAAGGTTGTACATCTGACATGAAAGTACTATTTGGTGGATGTCGACTGTCTCTTGCAGCGAGGGTATCTTATACCCTACCCTGACACCATATATCATATACCAGATTTTGAAAGAGTCAATAATATTACACGAAACAGAAATGTGATGTTTAACAAAAGACAATCATCCTTGTGAGGTGTCATCGAGAGGACTCTTGGAGTTGGAAGAAGAAATGGTGATACTTCACGATACGTCACCTTATCCGTTTCTCAAACAAATGCAAATTGTGTTAGCCACGATGACGCTTCATAACTATATTAGACGGCATCAATTCCGGATTGATGTTGACTTCCGGCGTGCCAAGGAGAACGAACAGGAAGTGCCCGCAGAAGCATTTGAAAACCGTATCGGTTAATCTCTGTCACGAGAGGACAACGACCATGCCACAATTTGCACAAAAGATGGGGAGGTGCAAATGAAATGGCGGCCCTTCACAAACATATTACCACCGTATTAGTTGGAGAGTGATTGCTTTCTTTGCTATTTGTTGTAATGACAAAACTATTTTAACTCATGGATGATTTGAAAGAGAACTTTCATTTCGTTGACTACTATTGTGAGCATTTCTTATGGATATATATGTGACACAAAATCAACTGTCATTTTTGTCTCTTTTTCATATTTTGTATGGGTTTAATTTGAAAATGAACCATCTCTTTTTGATTAATATGTTTTTTTTTTCTTGCAATCAGGAAAATATGTGCTCAAGAATGTTCGACACATCTTGGCGAGCGATGCCCTATTTTGATGAAACTGTTTAAAAGAATACTATAACAGTTACATTTTTTAAACTCCATATGCAAAAATTATTATGTAAGAAATTATTGAAATTTCAAAGTCTTAAATATGTAATAAATTCAAGTGTTATATATATATATATATATATATATATATA
>NW_018165280.1:1989002-2005690 GCF_001263595.1 Phalaenopsis equestris
GGGGACCCTCGGTGGAGCAGATCCGTGACGAAGGCGTCACGTGATTGAGTGGAGGAGAATGTCACGGACAAATAGTCTCACATTGGTTAGGTGTAGGGCCGAAGAGCAGTATTTAAGTCCTGGGCTGCCCACCACCCATAAGGGCTCTTTTGGGAGGTGACAAAATTAGCTGATCATTGCTACATAATTCCCAATGCAAAATTTTTATATATGCCATTCAATATTGTGTGTTTACATGTATACAACACCTAAACTTTCAATTTTCACATTCATATCATCTTTTTATGAGAAGTTGTATTTCCTATTTGCATATCCAAGTTCCTCAAATAACGAGATAATAACGACCGCTCCACATCAGACTTGAACCTTAAAATTGAAAAAAAAAAAACAAAAAAAGAACATAGTTGAAACCAGAAATAACAGACAATATTATATAATAAATTTAAATATGATGTTAGAGAACAATTCAAATATCAAATGAATAATTATGTGTCGCTGTATATATTCACACACACACACATAAATAAGGATAGACTATGTTATGGTATGGCTCATATACCATATCAGGACAGACGCTGGATCGAAGTGGAGCGGAAGGCGAAGCGGAGCAGAAGAATCTGTCCAAATGGGGAAGTTACGTGGGTTGGGGTGCGGGGGCAAAGCCCCGCGGTTTGGTACATGGGTAATGTTGTAATTACATATTGCACCTAGGGTCTACTAAATACGTCTGTTAATAACCCCAGGAGGTATCATCTATTTTGTAACTCTTTTCTGAATATTGAAAGGAACTCGCCGCTCTGCTCCCGAGGACGTAGGCATCTTTGCCGAACCTCGTTAAATCTCCGTGTTCTTCTGGATTTGTGTCGATTACTGTTTTTCTTCGCCCTTATTTTCTCAACAGACTAATATCCTTTTACAAAGAGAGAGATACTTTTGCACAAGATTTAATTTTAACTTATCTTTTAATCATAAACATATGATTGAAAAAAACAAGATTGCTCAACTTAAATTTCAACAAGAAATGTTTGATCATTTATCAATCATACAAAAGTAACATTGTAATTGATAATCTAAACAGTGAGATGGATGACTTAATAATTTCAAGTGAATAATACTCGATCAAATTATAAATGTTCATAAATTTCTAAATGACTCTCAGATTTTTCCAAACTTTCTCAAATCAAAAGCAGCTACAATTATAGATTCTTCCCATAATAAAAAAAAAGAAGCTCGAACTGAAAATAAGAATAAATAGCATAAGCTAAAGAAAAGCATTGTACTTCTCATACTTCTTCTCTTCATTTTTTATTTTTTTTAAATTAGCTGATCATTGCTACATAATTCCCAATGTAAAATTTTTATATATGCCATTCAATATTGCGTGTTTACATGTATACAAAATAAGAATAAATAGAATAAGCTTACGTGAAGGAACACCTTGATACTTGTTGCATACCAAATCTTGTAAAGATTCCCAAGGGCCTGTTTGGGCAAGCTTAAAACAGCGACGGCGTTTTTGAAAATTTCGTCTCACTGTTTCGTTAACACGTTTAAATAGCGTGTTGGCAATCGCGGTTTTTATTCTGTGAACAAGGTCACCCGCGGGATAATCCCCGCGGGCCGTGTTCCCTTGTCGCGTCTTCTCTTCGAATTACTCCGCTGCCCTCGTATAGCTATCGAACCCTTTGCCCCTGCCCTTCCCGGATTCGACATTCCTTCCTCCTTCGTTCGCGATCGAGCACACAGAGCCCCTTCCTGCTTCTTCGGCACTAAGAATGTGAAAATCTCCAATAAAAAGCACATTATTTAGATCTTAGATAAATAAATATAAAAAAAATAAAGTTTCCGCTCATCGTGTATTTCAAGCTCAAAAAGTGTGTTCCTGTTTGACTCGTTTGCTTAACAAGCCGAACACATTCCTTGAAAGTCAAATGAATTCACAAATGCATGCATAACTTTTAAAGGCAACATGCTTCAGGATTCAATATACTTTCCACCTGTTCACCAAAGATCTATAAACTTTCTTACCTTACAATAATTAGTAAACAAAAGAACCACCTACAATAATATGCTTCAGGATTCAGGCGTTATAGTGCCAAATTGCAACAACAGCATGAATTGGTAATGCCACCTCAATGCTCATAATATCAAGCATTGTAAATTTAAAAATCATCACATGCTTTTAACCCATCAATTAATTATGTAACACATAAGCACACCTATCCAAATCTATACCATCCGACATTTGCATGCATACAACCCAATTCTTTGTCAATTACAAATGTAGTAAAGACCTATAACAGCATCCAAACAAGAGGCATTATACATCATAGGCAACTTTATATATTGTTATTTAAAAAAAAACTTTGCAAAAATAGATGCGACTATTTTGTATTCTTCAGTTTTCACAAATTCGTTTATAAAAAAAGAAAAAAATTAAGATCTAAAGGCTAGGGCTGTCAACGACAGCAACGCCTAAACTTGTATGAATCGCCACACAAATGCACAATAGCCCAACTAAATTTCATAACACTCTTATATCAGATCTCATTCATAAAAAATTTCAATATGCGAAATTTCACTGCTACAACCCTAAAAAACTAGGTTTCATTCAAAAAATCTAAATAAATCTAAAAGAAATTTAAGAAAATTTAAGATAAGAGGCGATCCCGAGAATAGATATGAAATATTAGAGAAAATATACTCAGAGATGACTCCTAGGTAGCCAAACAAGCAACCAAAAAACCAAGCAAGAACAAGCTGAACGCGACCTGCTCAACGAGCCAAGCAAGCAGTTCATGAACAAAGAGCCAAATTGACCGCCCTATTAGATCCATTCAAGTTATTACATTCTTCCCAACTTAAGAGAATTTCGTCCCCAAAATTCAATTTAATCACATAAATCTAATGCACAAGCCTATGTTCTTGAATACACACCGCATCGGAACACCAATTCTCCGGTCCAAACATAAATTTAAGCATTACGTAAGTCATTGAAGTGCAATAATTCATTGACACCCAACGATCTAGACGAGCCAAACAAAATTTAGAATTCAATGTATGTTATCGTGAAATTTCAACAGCACAATCCAAGTAGGATATGATCAACAAACATCACTTAAGAAGCAAGAACAATAGCTTATTGAGAGTAAAGTAACACTTGCACGACCATTTTCATACATTTCTTTTCCTTCAACAAGGCTCTGTAAAATATTCATACACAAACAAACAAACAAGTGTCAAAATTACATAAAGAATTAACATACTAGCGGCCAAACATATCAAAAACCAAGATGACATAATGAAAGTATGAAGTCGCCTAACAAAAAAGTCATTAAGGGTAATTAATGCAATCATCTCTACTACTTACATAAGCAAAACATCACAACATAGAAAACATGAAGTCATTTAGTGCGAAGCAATCAAATTAAAATCTCAAGAGTCATAATTCACCACAAAATCCCATTAAAAGTACAAAATTAGTTCGCAATTGATTCTAAATCAATTACAATAAATAATACTAACACTGCTCCAATTAAACAACAATTGGCATCTGATCAAACCTAAATTCAGATACCATTTCATCAAACATTGAACCGCAAGTAATAGAAGCAACAACTGTTAATTGTTAAGGAAATCTTCCGTATTTGTTTATCATCCCTTCGTTTTTAAATTTCATAGTCAAGACTCAATAGAATAGAATCATAGTCATGTAAATCTGAAAGTTGGATCCAGTAGCGTTTAATAGAACATGATTCAACTTTCTGGTAATTCCACAACATGATTCATATATTCAGGAATTACCAGAAATGATAGACTAACACAAGAGCCCCTGCAACAATGTCATACAATCAGATCAGTAATCATAAGATAATTGCATTAATTCCCATCTTCATAACAAACTTAACTAATACAAACACCGCAGATCAGTAATCATAAGATACAAACAACGCTGCCCATAAGGTTTGTTACGTTTCACCGCAGAGTTATCATAAGATACAAACATAAGATTCATAACAAACTTAACTAATACAAACACCGCAGATCAGTAATCATAAGATACAAACAACGCTGCCCATAAGGTTTCTTACCTTCAAATAAGGTTTGTTACGTTTCAACCAGAAAGAAAGAAAAAGGTAATTAAAAAAAAAAAGATCTAACGTACGCATTTCTTAATCGATTAAAGCATAAACCCCAAACTAAATCTAGAAGGTAGAATAACTAAACTTAAAATCACTTAAGCCGTTTCACCGCAGAGGTCAGTCTTTAAGTCCTGTGCGATTTCACGCACAACCTCTGAAATGGAATCTTGCGGATGAGAAACTTCGTGCTCTTTTGGTATTTCCTGATCTCTCTTAGAGCCACGGTTCCGGTACAGAAACAGTGGGGCTTCTTTGACGCCGCCGGTCGCCGGAGAAGACCATGTTACGTTCTTAACCTGCAGTTGCTTGAGCGGAGCCTTGCCGGCTGTATACATTCGAGCAGTTATCTTTTTCCTCGCCATGAAGCTGAAGAACGGAGGAATTCGGGAGTGAAACTTTAGGTCTAGGGTTCTGTTGAAGAGGAAGTAGAGGTGGATGAGATTGGAGAAGAGCGCAAGCTGATTAGTTCGAAATTTTGGGATGCAGCGGATGTAAATATGGAGCGTTCGATTGGATTCCAATGAAGGGTGCGGATCTCGTTTTTGTGGAGCACGAGGATCGCCAGCTTGCCAATCCTTTTGTTTGGTGATGAGTCCTTGTGCGGTCCTTGGCAAGTCACGAAGTGATTCGAAAGAGCACTATTTCATAGCACATGCCACAAAGGCCCATCTATTTTCTTACAAAAATATTGTTGAATTTTAATAATATATTATTATTTTTATGAATTTTAATTTATAACTTCATTTAAAAATAACATTTATAAAAAATTTCTCTTCGTTAAATATAAAATTAATGCATGACCAAATACTGAAATTTGTCTGCCAATATTCTCATTGTTAGTTGATAAGCCTCCAACTAATCTTCATTGTCTGATTCAAATTTTGAGATATGACACATATGTTGAAGTAATTTTTTAAACAATAAATGTTCAAACTTTTAAAAAAAGTCATAGGAAGTTGTAATTTCAATAAACTTATACTCAAACTCATTGGCTTGTCGAGACGAACCAAAATGTACCAACATTGATCAAATCTGAACCAATCGAGCATTGATCAAGCCATTAAACTGTTTTTTTTAAGTTTTTTGGACATATTTGGAAATTCAAGTAGATGTCAAATTCAACGAGCTTATAGTCTAATCGTGCATCTCGACAAGACAAAATCTAGCGAGCCAAAGAGCATTCAATTTTGACATCATTAAGACAGACAAATGTCTATCAAGCATTATATGATCAAAGGAAGTTTTCCGAACTGTCCAATTAGAGTGATTCAAATTTCATCATTAATTGTAGCCGGGGAGAGAGAGTTTGGGCTTGAGGAAGAGCTTGAAGCTTTGAAAAGGAGCTGAAGTCCAGCATCACCCCTACTGTCGTTGATCATCGTGGACTGTTGTCAACCACCGCCGACCACTGTCGATTATCATATGTCGGTCACCGCCGATAACCCGCCGATAGCTATCGGTTACAGCCCGTTCCTTGCAACATGTTCATCTGCACGTCGACACTGTAACTTGGGACATCTTGTAATATTTTTTTGTTTGTGGGACAAGTGATCACGCTATAATCTTCATTTTATTGTGGAACTCTTCCACTGTCCACTGGGTCAGACACCGTGGTTTTTCTATTTACGAGTTTTCCACATAAAAACTTCTAGTACATATAACGTTTGTTTTTTTTTTTTAATCTTAATGTGTGTTGAATTCTCGTGTAACGCTAAGAAGATAATCTATTACTCTACCACCGTAAATCTTCTAGCATGCACCGTTATTGTTATGATTGTAGAAACTAAAGGGGATGAGTATAGTTTTTTGCCCTACCCTGTTATCTGTTGGCGGTTTTGTTTTTTTGTTTTTTGTTTTTTTTTTTTTTTGAGATCTTCTTTTAGGATCTGTTAGATCTACTTGCATACCTTTTGTTTGTTGTAAATCATGGATTTTTTGTGGCAAACCTTAGATGTCTTCAATAATTTCACATATGTTTCTCTGCCATAGAGAGTACATGAACAACAAACGAATCCTTTTTTTAACCTTAAAAAAAATTTAGCAAGGGTTTCAAAGTTAAACATTGGCCCTGTCTTTAACTGGTCAAAAGAATGGAATTTAGATTTTAAAAATTCTCAATAGTCTCATATATCTTACTGCCTTGGAGAGCATATGAACATCAAACGAATTTTTTTATTAAGCTTAAAAAATTTCAGCTAGTATTTCAATGAAACATTGGGCCTGTCTTTTACTGGTTAAAAGAAGTCAATGTAGATTTTTTTAGAGATTTGAATAGCCTCAGATATCTTATTCTGCCATGGAGAGCATATGAACATCAAACTAATCTCTCTTGAAGCTTCAATAATTTCAGTAAGTATTTCAGTAAAACATTTTCCTTCCTTTTTTTCCTGTAGAAATTGAAGTGTAGGTGCTAGCTGTGTAGATACATAAGAATTGAGTGGCATGCATGAAAATTTTCCTTCCTTTTTTATTTCATCTTCAGTTGCACATCATCATTCTATATTTTGTCTGATTTATGCCTTATAAAGTCAGAAAGTCTGTAGACTCATGTTTGCAGAGTGCTCTTGATCTTATATGCTTTGTATTAATGTCTCGTGTCAGTGAATTAATGTAATACAAGGTCTATTTAATGAGATTACTACTAATATAGGATACCAATTTTTTTAATTGGTGAATACACTTTCACATTCAATTGTTACATCCAATCAAAACATCCTTGCATGCCAGAAATTTCATGGTAGTAGATGGAAGTTTTATAACCTTAAAGTTGCAGGCACACCCTACACCCACACAGATGAATTGCCCACAAGATATATAAGACAATCTTTTTTGCTTGAAATGGCCAAATAGTGAAACAAATTTATATGAGACAATATTTTTTGCTTGTAATGGCCAAATAGTGAAACAGATTGGGACATAGTCTAGTTAAAACATTTGTGTTATGTTGTTTGAAAGTCACTATGTTTCACCGAAGCAGGCTGGATTACAATTCCTGCCTCCAAATATCATTTAGAAGTGCAGTATTATGAAATATCATTGTGTTTTCAAATATCTGTGTGCTCAAATCTTTTCTATTCAATGGATTTTCTGCCCAAAACATTACAATACCTTCTATTATCTCTTCCAATGTCTCCTCATCGATTGAATTTTCATGAAAGAAACCTCATGTAATTGGTAGTTCACTTAATTTTATGACCAATTAAGACTTGCTTGCTATAATTTTCGAATTTTTGGGAAGTTATATGGTTGCTAGAGTATACTAAAAATTGCAGAAAGAAATGGGGAATCAAAAACTTGGACTCTCCATTCTTCCATAGCTGTTAAATATTGCTGGTGGGTTTTCTAATTCAGTGGCGGTTTTAAATATGTTGGAACCTTTTATATATTGTATACATGATTTAAGTTGAGCATATGAACAAAGGAGTCCTTGTTGATATGCTTCAAAAATTCCAGCCAGTATTTCAGTAAAGCCTTGGCCATGTCTTTTTACTAATAGGTAGTGACTTCAATATGTGTTTTACATTTATAATACTTTACAGAGGGTAACGCTCACGACAGAAAAATTTTCGAAAGTGCAACTCAGAATTCACATTAAAACTTCCCTCACCCTACGCACGGTATGTTGCATACAAATCAAAATTGAGTTTTTTTCTTTAAGAAGATCATGGGTTCAATTCAGAACTATTAAATCAAGTATTTGTTAACAAAGGAAGGCTTTAAGCAATAGTTAGATTGCCTTCATTTATTATGTGAAAGACATTAATTAGATTTTCTCCAACTTTCCATGCCTACAAGTACTTTTATCTACAAAACTGATAATATAGTTGGAGGTTTCCACAGAATCGCAGTATGCAAATCCACTTAATAAATATTAGAAGTATTGGGCTCAGAGAAACCAAACTAGGTGTAAACCCATTAAGATACAGGGAATAAAGTTATGTATATTTTAATTCATAATACGAAAGACATATAGCTTACCATTTTCCCTTAAGAGGAATTTGATCATTACCAAGATCGTGATGTAAATACCAAAAGCAATATGACTATGGCAGTAATGATCATTACCAAGATCATGTGGTAATTACCAAAAGCAATATGACTATAGCAGTAAATGCAACTTGAATTTCCACCCTCAGTGAACAGGCATGAGACAGAAGATAAACAAAGACAGCAACATATTTTACTTAGCGTTTATCCTGATCTTGTCGGATCTTATAAGATGGAGAATCTTACAACTTATGCAAGAGTAGAAAAAACATAATTTTGATACCATTTCATCAAACATTGAACCGCAAGTAATAGAAGCAACAGCGGTTAATTGTTAAGGAAATCTTCCGTATTTGTTTATCATCCCTTCGTTTTTAAATTTCATGGTCAAGACTTAATAGAAGAGAATCATAGTAACGTAAATCTGAAAGTTGGATCCAGTAGCGTTTAATAGAGCATGATTCAACTTTCTGGTAATTCCACAACATGATTCATACATTCAGGAATTAACAGAAATGATAGACTAACACGAGCACCTGCAACAATGACATACCATCAGATCAGTAATCATAAGATAATTGGTAATTAAGGGAAAATGGTAAGCTAATGTACGCTGCCCTTGTTACGCTGAACCAGAAAGAAAGAAAAAAGTAATTAAGAAAAAAAAAGATCTAATGTACGCATTTCTTAATCGATTAAAGCATAAACCCCAAACTAAACCTAGAAGCTACAATAACTAAACTTAAAATCACTTAAGCGCTTTCACCGCGGAGGTCAGTCTTGAAGTCCTGTGCGATTTCACGCACAACCACTGTAATGGAATCTTGCGGATGAGAAGCTCCGTGCTCTTTTGGTATTTCCTGATCTCTCTTAGAGCCACGGTTCCGGGACGGAAGCGGTGGGGCTTTATTGACGCCGCCGGTCAACGGAGGAAACCATGTTGCCCCTTAGGAGAAAATATCCCATCATACTTGTGAAAAATTTTTTAATACTAAAAAAATATGAGGCCAAACAACATCAAATCATGCTTCAAAACATTATTCTATACCAAAAAAACATGAGTGTAGCATGATTGTGCTGAACAAAAATCAAATACGAATCTAAACAAACATCAAATATTATTTCATAACATTATTTTATGCTAAAAAAATGTGAGGACTGTTATGGTAACTTTGATATTTATAACGATCGACTACGAAGTGAATAACACGAGAAAAATTACACAGAAAAGAACACACAGATTTACGTAGTTCGACAAATTGCATACATCCACGGAGTTGCAGAGGATTTTACTGATTGAAGAAATTATACCAGTTTGATCACAACTACAATTAAAGGATCTCTCACTTGCTCTTTCTCTTTGACCGAGATTCACCCAAGTGCAAGAACACCAAAGAAGAAGAAATACGTACAAGAAAAAAATCCTTTTTTTCTTCTGCTCCAAGCCAACAAGAAGAATCAAGAATAAGCACCTTGCACCTTCTTCTTCACTATCTTCTATCTTCTTCTTCTTCTTCTTCACTATCTTCTTCTTTTCCTTCTTCCTTCTTCTGCTCCCGTAAGCCTCAAGAAGAATCCAAAGGAGAAATCTTCTTCCTGTTTCAAGAACGTGACGGGAGGAGTAAACTGCAGCGAGCGAGCGAGAGGAGAGAAGAATCGTTCGGATAGGGCTTCTTTCGCACGCAAGGGACGGGAGAAATCGAGAACGGACGGGGAGAGATCGCGAACGGGAGAGAGAGAGAGAGATAGGTTAATCGCGAATAGGAGCGGTTCGCGAAAAATAGGAGCGAGAGCGACGGGAGGGAAGAAATCGTGCAGTTATACCTTTTTTTATTATTATTATTTTTTTTCGTTTCTTATAACGGACTCCATATAACAAATAATCTCTCACTTAGAGACCAGTTCACAAACAGCAACATCCTTCCTCCTCAAACTGATATCCTCTACTGATGACGTCATCCTTCAAACATGAATCATCCACCTCTGCAACTCAAAGCCCATGTCTTCAAGCTAGAAGATTAACTGAAGCTGTGCACAACTTCAGTTTCTCAATTGTTACACCCTTTGTCAACATATCAGCAGGGTTCTGGCTTCCACAAATTTTCTCAAGCAACAACTGTCTGTCATTCAACAATGACCGTATAAAGTGATACCTAATCTGAATGTGCTTTGTCCTTGACTGAAATGTTGGATTCCTGGCAAGGAATATAGCGCTCTGACTGTCACTGTAGAGTACGCCCATTTGATTCTTCTTGCCTAATTCTTTCAAGAAGCCCTGTAGCCATATCATCTCATTTGCAGCTTCTGATACCGCTATGTACTCAGCTTCTGTAGTAGACAACGAAACTGTCTTTTGCAGATTAGAGCCCCATGATACTGCAGTGCCACCAATAGTGTAAATATATCCTGTAGTACTTCTTCTAGTATCAATGTCTCCAGCTAGATCAGCATCAACATAGCCCCGTACCTATGAACTCTTTCCTGAGAAACACAAGCAAGTTTCTGCAGAGCCTCTTAGGTACCTCAAGATCCACTTCACTGCTTCCCAATGTTCATTTCCAGGATTACTCATGTATCTGCTAACGACTCCCACTGCATGGGCAATATCAGGTCTGGTGCAAACCATAGAATACATAAGTGAACCAATAGTTGAAGCATAAGGAACCTTACTCATGTAATCTCGTTCCTCAATTACTTTTTTTTTTATTTGTAAAATAATTTATTAATAATTTTATACGAAAGCTAAGAAATCATTCAAATTTTAGTTATTTTTTTCTTAATTTGTTGAAGTTCTCATTCAATTAACATACATAAATTAAATATAATTTACGTGTAATTTTTAAATATTTAAATAAAATCAAAAAATGAAAATGAATAACTTACCAACCCTATTAGAGGTAAAAGAATAAAAGCAATTAGACAGCCATTATTAATCATCGGTTTAACTGTAGCTGTCTACAATTAATCAACTCTAATTTCTTATTTGTTTTAATTAGAAGATTAATTCAATTCTAATTTCTTATTTTTGGATAATAACAAATTACTATTAAATTAATGAAAAATTATATTTCAAATATGATTCTTATTTCTAATGATATACTTCAAAATCTTGATAAAATAAATTATAGTTTATTTTCAGGTGAGTGCAATATAGAGATTATATTTGACTCAAGACAGCCTATATTACACGAATCTCAAAGAAAATCTAATAACTACATTTGAGTCAAGACATTCAACACAATTTTTGGGGCCATTTACATATATACCACCCGATTCTTATATATTCATCCATTTTATCAATGGCTGAAAATGTACAATTCACTTTTTAAAAAAAGTTAAAAAAAAGATCATATTTATGACATGATATGAAAGATTTGGGGGTAGTAATGTAACAAAGTAAATTGTTGATGTTAGATATGTAAATACATAGGAATTCTGTGGGGTATGTATGTAAATGCCCCCAACTTTTATGTCAAGACATCTTTGATATGATTTTCACTGGAAAATAGATCTCTCCAAAATCCCACTTTTAAGAATCAAAACATTTTTGAGTCCGATGAGTTTCAAATTTTTATGAGCAAAAGCTTTACATATTTTTGTTAGGGGAAATAGCTGCAATCTCCACCAAGACTATGTGAATCCAACCCCCGAGAAAAGGTTTTTAGGCTTAAAGGCTCGGATCACTCACCATTCTTTCCCAAATTGTGCAGAGCTTGAGGCTTGGAAAAGAATGAGGAGTGATCTGAGCCTTTAAGCCTAAAAAACCTTCTCCAAAAGGGTTAGATTCACACAATCTTGATGGAGATTACAGCTATTTCCGCTAGAAGAGCGGGAGATGCCTATTTGTAGGTATGGGGTGAGGCAGGTGGCGACTTGTTAAAGTTCGAAATTTTGGGATGCAGCGGATGTAAATATGGAACGTTCGATTGGATTCCAATGAAGGGTGCGGATCTCGTTTTTGTGGAGCAGGAGGATCGCCAGCTTGGCAATCCTTTTGTTTGTGCAGGTCATGAGTCCTTGTGCGGTCCTTGGCAAGTCACCAAGTGATTCAAAAGAGCACCATTTCTTAGCTAATGGTGGATCTTGGCTAATCAATATGTAACAGAGGTTGTCTTTCTAAAAACGACCATACTGTAGCTATCGGATCTGAATTTCTATCTAGGAACTTGGCAGCAACATCTATATCCAAATTTACAACGAATTGTGCAGAAACCTTTGGCAAATGCATATTTAAAAACCAACTCATTTGTTTTTATTTTCTAATAAAAACATTAAAAAAAAGTGACCCAAGCAGGTCCTAAGATTTTGGCGAATTGCTATTTGGCTACAAAGACTAGCAAATCAATATCCATTAATTCTCTCAAACTCTAAATCTGTGTAGAGGCTAGTAAACACTACTTACAAACACTCAAACATAGAGAGTAAATTAAACCTTAAACAATTATAACCTGATAGAGGAGTGCTTCTTCAAAGCGCTCTAGCCGGAGGTAGAGATCGCCAAGCGACTGGCATGCAGCAAGGAGCTGCTTCTGAGGAAGATACCTAGCTGATACCTTGTAATCGATTAGAAGCCACCTTAGAGCCTCGACGTACTCTCCCCTCCTCTTGAGGAGGGCTCCAATCATGTTTGCCCACCGCGCCTCTTCGTCGTGGTTCCCACCGCTTCCTTGTATCCGAGCTTCGCCGCTCTGATATCATCGTCTTCTCTTCCCATTCCATTCCGGGAACAGTGAAAAGGGTTTTTGAATCGATTACGAGTTATCAACAAAGTATCTTCCTCAAAGGCTAGGGCTTCGACAAGGCTCGTTTACACAATTACACCCCTAAGAATCAGGTGATATTTATGAAAATCTCCAATAAAAAGCATATTATTTAGATCTTAGATAAATAAATATAAAAAAATAAAGTTTCCACTTATAGTGTATTTCAAGCTCAAAAAGTGTGTTCCTGTTTGACTCGTTTGCTTAACAAGCCGAACACATTCCTTGAAAGTCAAATGAATTCACAAATGCATGCATAACTTTTAAAGGTAACATGCTTCAGGATTCAGTATACTTTCCACCTGCTTACCAAAGATAATAGAATGCTTCAGGATTCAATATACTTTCCACCTGTTCACCAAAGATCTATAAACTTTCTTACCTTACAATAATTAGTAAACAAAACAACCACCTACAATGATAGAATGCTTTCAGGATTCAGGCCTTATAGTGCCACATTGCAACAACTGCATGAATTGGTAATGCCACCTCAATGCTCATAATATCAAGCATTGTAAATTTAAAAATCATCACATATGCTTTTAACCCATCAATTAATTATGTAACACATAAGCACACCTATCCAAATCTATACCATCCGACATTTGCATGCATACAACCCAATTCTTTGTCATTTACAAATGTAGTAAAGATCTATAACAGTATCAAAACAAGAGGCACTAAACATCATAGGCAACTTTATATATTGTTATCTCAAAAAAAACTTTACAAAAATAGATGTGACTATTTTTGTATTCTTAAGTTTTCACAAATTCGTCCATAAAAAAAGAAAAAATTATGATCTAAAGGCTAGGGCTGTCAACGACAGCAACGCCTAACCCTGTATGAATCGCCGCACAAATACACAATAGCCGAACTAAATTTCATAACACTCTCTTATATCAGTAGGTAGCCAAACAAGCAACAAATGAACCAAGCAAGAATATCCAGCAACCACGCAAGAATAGCGAGCAAACGACCCAAGAATACCGAGGAGAATAGAAGTAGATATTAGCAGAAGAACACGGACGACAAACCCTAAGCCATCGCGACCAAAGAGGAAAAGGGAAAGGCAGCCGAAACGGAGAAGGATCGAGAGGCGAATGGGGATTGGGGAGCGTCGGTTAGGGTTAAGTATTAGATATATTATATTATATATATTATTATTTAAATATATAATATTTAATAACTAATATTAATATATTCTTATAACTAATTTATTATATATTATAATATAATTTCATTTATAAAATATGCTAATTTTTTTTAAAAAATAATTAATTATAATTTATAATATTTAATTTTATAAATATTTATTTTGTATTCTTTATTTATTTATTTTCAAGCCAATTTGAGCCGATAACAAGCAAACAAACAATTGTTTGTGTTCTTCTTGTTTACATTTCGAGCTTAAAAACTTGTTCGTGTTCGGCTCGTTAGGCTTAACGAACAAGCCGAACGCAACCTACTTAACGAGCCGAACTAGCAATTGCGTGAACAAAGAGCCAAATTTACAGCCCTATTAGATACATTCAAGTTATTACATTTTTCTCACCCTAAGAGAATTTCGTCCCCGTAATTCAATTTAATCACATAAATCTTATGCACAAGCCTATGTTCTTAAATACACGAGCCGAAGTGCAATAATTCATTGACACCCAACGATCTAGACGGGCCAAACAAAATTTAGAATTCAATGTATGTTAATGTGATATTTCAACAGCACAATGCAAGTAGGATATGATCAACAAACATCACTTAAGAAGCAAGAACAAAAGCTTATTGAGAGTAAAGTAACGCTTGCACGACCATTTTCATACATTTCTTTTCCTTCAACAAGGCTCTGTAAAATATTCATACACAAACAAACAAGTGTCAAAATTACATAAAGAATTAACATACTAGCGGCCAAACATATCAAAAACCAAGATGACATAATGAAAGTATGAAGTCGCCTAACAAAAAAGTCATTAAGGGTAATTAATGCAATCATCTCTACTACTTACATAAGCAAAACATCACAACATAGAAAACATGAAGTCATTTAGTGCGAAGCAATCAAATTAAAATCTCAAGAGTCATAATTCACCACAAAATCCCATTAAAAGTACAAAATTAGTTCGCAATTGATTCTAAATCAATTACAATAAATAATACTAACACTGCTCCAATTAAACAACAATTGGCATCTGATCAAACCTAAATTCAGATACCATTTCATCAAACATTGAACCGCAAGTAATAGAAGCAACAACTGTTAATTGTTAAGGAAATCTTCCGTATTTGTTTATCATCCCTTCGTTTTTAAATTTCATAGTCAAGACTCAATAGAATAGAATCATAGTCATGTAAATCTGAAAGTTGGATCCAGTAGCGTTTAATAGAACATGATTCAACTTTCTGGTAATTCCACAACATGATTCATATATTCAGGAATTACCAGAAATGATAGACTAACACAAGAGCCCCTGCAACAATGTCATACAATCAGATCAGTAATCATAAGATAATTGCATTAATTCCCATCTTCATAACAAACTTAACTAATACAAACAACGCTGCCCATAAGGTTTCTTACCTTCAAATAAGGTTTGTTACGTTTCAACCAGAAAGAAAGAAAAAGGTAATTAAAAAAAAAAAGATCTAACGTACGCATTTCTTAATCGATTAAAGCATAAACCCCAAACTAAATCTAGAAGGTAGAATAACTAAACTTAAAATCACTTAAGCCGTTTCACCGCAGAGGTCAGTCTTTAAGTCCTGTGCGATTTCACGCACAACCTCTGAAATGGAATCTTGCGGATGAGAAACTTCGTGCTCTTTTGGTATTTCCTGATCTCTCTTAGAGCCACGGTTCCGGTACAGAAACAGTGGGGCTTCTTTGACGCCGCCGGTCGCCGGAGAAGACCATGTTACGTTCTTAACCTGCAGTTGCTTGAGCGGAGCCTTGCCGGCTGTATACATTCGAGCAGTTATCTTTTTCCTCGCCATGAAGCTGAAGAACGGAGGAATTCGGGAGTGAAACTTTAGGTCTAGGGTTCTGTTGAAGAGGAAGTAGAGGTGGATGAGATTGGAGAAGAGCGCAAGCTGATTAGTTCGAAATTTTGGGATGCAGCGGATGTAAATATGGAGCGTTCGATTGGATTCCAATGAAGGGTGCGGATCTCGTTTTTGTGGAGCACGAGGATCGCCAGCTTGCCAATCCTTTTGTTTGTGCAGGTGATGAGTCCTTGTGCGGTCCGGTCCTTGGCCAGTCACGAAGTGATTCGAAAGAGCACTATTTCATAGCACATGCCACAAAGGCCCATCTATTTTCTTACAAAAATATTGTTGAATTTTAATAATATATTATTATTTTTATGAATTTTAATTTATAACTTCATTTAAAAATAACATTTATAAAAAATTTCTCTTCGTTAAATATAAAATTAATGCATGACCAAATACTGAAATTTGTCTGCCAATATTCTCATTGTTAGTTGATAAGCCTCCAACTAATCTTCATTGTCTGATTCAATTTTTGAGGTGTGACACATATGTTGAAGTAATCTTTCAAACAATAAATGTTCAAACTTTTAAAAAAAGTTACAGGAAGTTATGATTTCAATAAACTTATACTCAAACTCACTGGCTTAACGAGACGGACCAAAATGTACCAACATTGATCCAATCTGAACCAATCGAGCATGTTAGAAAATTCATATTTCAACTTTATACACAAATTTCAAAAGAAAAGTACATAATAGCCAAGATCTTTTGAATTCATGATTTTTACATATGTAAAATAAAGTGACGCATA
>NW_018165280.1:2010507-2011338 GCF_001263595.1 Phalaenopsis equestris
GTACCTGACATTTTTCAGTACTCGTTCAACTCCGTCAAACATCCTTATCCTGATTGATCCACTTCCAACAACCTTGTGAGCTTTATTGTCTCCCAGTAGAACACACCCATCATTTTTCTGTTGCAGTGTCTCGAACCAGTCTTTGTGAGGACACATGTGGAAAGAACACCCTGAGTCGAGGATCCACTCTTTACTGGATTCAGATTCTGTGATCACGAGGGCCTCAGCAGAATCGTAGTCATCAGAGGCTACGCTTGCTTCTCCTGATTCTTCGGGCTCTTCTTGGTACTTATTCTTCCTTTCTGGGCAGTTCCTCTTGAAATGACCGTCCTTGTGACAATGATAGCACTTGAAAGATCCCCTTGATGACTGACTCCTGCCATCCTTGCTTGACCTTGATATGCGCTGACCATTTCTTGAAGCTTTCTTGTCTGATCTTCCTTTGACAATAAGACTGTCTCCGCTGACTTCCTTGTCCCTGTCATGCTTCCTCTGAAGTTCTTTTGCTCTAATAAGAGATTGAACCTCCTCCAGAGTAATAGTCTGCACCCTTCCATAGAGCATCGCATCCTTGAAATGCTCGTAGCTTTTGGGAATAGAGTTTAGCAACAGTAGTGCCTTGTCCTCATCGTCCATCTTGACGTCGATGTTCTCGAGGTCGTCGATAACCTTGTTGAACTCGTCGATCTGCTCTGAGACGGATTTGTCTTCATGCATTTTGAAGGAGTATAGGCGCTGCTTCAGAAAGAGCCTATTAGCCAGAGACTTTGTCAGGTAGAGTACCTAGAGTTTGGCCCAAAGTGCTTGAGCCGTTGTCTCCCTTGACACCTC
>NW_018165280.1:2012099-2012659 GCF_001263595.1 Phalaenopsis equestris
TCGGGTCGAGCTGCTTGTAAGACCGAAATCCTCTGCTGGCAGCCCTGTCGCAAATTTCCGGCCCTTGCTCGATGACTGTTCCTCCTCCGTCTCGCCGCACCGCACAACCTGCGGTGCTAATCCAGTCGATCAACGCTTCCACTGCTCACCGAATCTGTCGCGATTTGGCTGCCTGCAACGCGATTTTCTTGCTCCTCTGTTCGTGAATGTCGAACCCCTTTTCTTCGTCGCTGGCTGCGAACACCTTTACGCGGGCACCTCTAGCAAAGAAGTATGGATCTTCCCATTGACGACGCCAATTGTTGTGAGATATGTACTTCCTGGCACAGAAATGAGACAAAAAAGAACACAAGCAAACACAGATCGTTTACGTGGTTCGATTCAACTGGATCTACGTCCACGGAAGGGAATCCATCAAATAGTTCACTAAGGCAAAAGAAATGGAGAATACATAGCTTATACATCGAGATGAGCCCTCATCTTCCTTCTATGACCTCCCTCTCAAGCGGCACCTTGATGCAAGGCCTCAAGATGCTCTCCTCCTCTCTAGCTCTCTAGCT
>NW_018165280.1:2013277-2053427 GCF_001263595.1 Phalaenopsis equestris
TTTTGGGGATTGTATATATATATATATATTCATGACCAGAATACTTTGCAAATAAGCTTGATCAAGTCTGCTAATTGAATGGGAGGATTGGTGTTCTGAACAAGTTTATGGAATATATTGAGTCAGAGAGGAAATGTCTCTTCGACAATGTGATAGATTGGTGACCGCTCCACATCAGACTTGAACCTTAAAATTGAAGAAAAAACAAAAAAAGAACATAGTTGAGACCAGAAATAACAAACAATATTATATAATAAATTTAAATATGATGTTAGAGAACAATTCAAATATCAAATGAATAATTATGTGTCGCTGTATATATTCACACACACACATAAATAAGGATAGACTATGTTATGATATAGCTCATATATCATATCAGGACAAACGCTGGATCGAAGCGGAGCGGAGCGGAACGGAATAATCTGTCCAAGTTGGGAAGTTACGTGGGTTGGGGTGCGGGGGCAAAGTCCCGCGGTTTGGTACATGGGTAATGTTGTAATTACATATTGTACCTAGGGTCTACTCCTGGGGTTATAAATACGTCTGTTAATAACCCCAGGAGGTATCATCTATTTTGTAACTCTTTTCTGAATATTGAAAGGAACTCGCCGCTCTGCTCCCGAGGACGTAGGCATCTTTGCCGAACCTCGTTAAATCTCCGTGTTCTTCTGGATTTGTGTCGATTACTGTTTTTCTTCGCCCTTATTTTCTCAACAGACTAATATCCTTTTACAAAGAGAGAGATACTTTTGCACAAGATTTAATTTTAACTTATCTTTTAATCATAAACATATGATTGAAAAAAACAAGATTGCTCAACTTAAATTTCAACAAGAAATGTTTGATCATTTATCAATCATACAAAAGTAACATTGTAATTGATAATCTAAACAGTGAGATGGATGACTTAATAATTTCAAGTGAATAATACTCGATCAAATTATAAATGTTCATAAATTTCTAAATGACTCTCAGATTTTTCCAAACTTTCTCAAATCAAAAGCAGCTACAATTATAGATTCTTCCCATAATAAAAAAAAAGAAGCTCGAACTGAAAATAAGAATAAATAGCATAAGCTAAAGAAAAGCATTGTACTTCTCATACTTCTTCTCTTCATTTTTTATTTTTTTTAAATTAGCTGATCATTGCTACATAATTCCCAATGTAAAATTTTTATATATGCCATTCAATATTGCGTGTTTACATGTATACAAAATAAGAATAAATAGAATAAGCTTACGTGAAGGAACACCTTGATACTTGTTGCATACCAAATCTTGTAAAGATTCCCAAGGGCCTGTTTGGGCAAGCTTAAAACAGCGACGGCGTTTTTGAAAATTTCGTCTCACTGTTTCGTTAACACGTTTAAATAGCGTGTTGGCAATCGCGGTTTTTATTCTGTGAACAAGGTCACCCGCGGGATAATCCCCGCGGGCCGTGTTCCCTTGTCGCGTCTTCTCTTCGAATTACTCCGCTGCCCTCGTATAGCTATCGAACCCTTTGCCCTTGCCCTTCCCGGATTCGACATTCCTTTCTCCTTCGTTCGTGATCGAGCACACAGAGCCCCTTCCTGCTTCTTCGGCACTCCTTCTCTTCCGGGTAAGGGCACATTCCTTCGCCAGCTTGGCAATCCCTTTGTTTGTGCAGGTGACGAGTCCTTGTGCGGTCCTTGGGCAAGTCACGAAGTGATTCGAAAGAGCACTATTTCTTAGCACATGCCACTAAGGCCCATCTATTTTCTTACAAAAATATTGTTGAATTTTAATAA
The DNA here is from genome assembly GCF_001263595.1 of Phalaenopsis equestris. Taxonomy (NCBI): domain Eukaryota; kingdom Viridiplantae; phylum Streptophyta; class Magnoliopsida; order Asparagales; family Orchidaceae; genus Phalaenopsis; species Phalaenopsis equestris. The sequence goes on from NW_018165280.1 coordinate 2,015,050, forward strand.
TATACTATTATTTTTCATAAATTTTAATCTATAACTTCATTTAAAAATAACATTTATAAAAAATTTCTCTTCGTTAAATATAAAATTAATGCAGGATCAAATATTGAAATTTGACTACCAATATTCTCATTGTTAGTTGATAAGCCTCCAACTAATTTTCATTGTCTGATTCAAATTTTGAGGTATGACACAAATGTTGAAGTAATCTTTGAAGCAATAAATGTTCAAACTTTTAAAAAAAGTCACAGGAAGTTGTGATTTCAATAAACTTATACTCAAACTCACTCTCTTGACGAGACGGACCACAATGTACCAACATTGATCCAATCTGAACCAATGGAGTCTTGATCAAGTCATTAAACGGCTTTTTAAAATTTTTTGGACATATTTGGAAATTCAAGTAGATGTCAAACTCAACGAGCTTATAGTCTAATCGTGCATCTCGACAAGACTAATCTAGCGAGCCAAAGAACATTCAATTTTGACATCATTAAGACAGTCAAATGTCTATCAAACATTATATGATCAAAGGAAGTGTTTCGAATTGTCCAATTAGAGTGATTTAAATTTCATTATTAATTGTAGTCGGGGAGAGATAGCTTGGGGCTTGAGGAAGAGCTTTAAGTTTTGAAAAGGAGCTGAAGAAACGATTAACATTCTGGTGTGAAAATTTAGGATTAGGGTTTTCTTGTAGATCAAGTAGAGTTGGGTGACATTGTTGCAGAGCGCGTGAAGGCCATTTGTAGTGATGGGGTTGAGGCGGGCAGCTGCTGGTTCAAGTTAAAAATTTTGGGGATTGAGCGGAAGTAAATATGGAGCGTTCAATTGGGTTCCTAAAGGGTGAGGATTCACTTTTAAGGTGCACGAGGATCGCCAATTTGGCAATCAGTATGTCTCTATGCGGGTGTCATTCGGTCCACTCATCGATATCATCGATGACAACTCATAAATATTGTTAAATTACAATGATATGTTGTTTTTTTTTTATTTTAAATTAAAACTTCTTTTTAAAATAACATTTATAAAAATTTTCATTTAGTTAAATGTAAATTTGGGATTGATGCATGCTAGAAAATTCACAGTTGTAGAATAGTGAATTATCGTCTTAACAACGTAATAAAATTCAGCAGCACACACAGATTAAAGAGAAAACAATTTATGAAGACTTCAGAAGTTTTTACGTGAAAAATCCGCAAGGGAAAAACTACAGGATCTGACCCAGTTGTAGAAATTCACTATTTATTGATGATTACATAAATCTCTTGTCCCACAGACGGGAAAGAGAAAATATATTTTTCAGATTACAACGTCGACTGACGGTGGTTAGTTGGTGGTGATCGATGGTGGTTAACGGGGGTCTACAACGGTTACCGGAGGTCAACAAAGGTCGGTGATGGTCGACGATTGAAATCAACCGTCGGCGATGAGCAACAGAGGTCAGCGGTGGTCAACGACGGTCAGCGGTGGTGCTAAGCTGCAGCTTCTCCTCAATGTCTCGGCTCCCTCCGGCTCTCCCCCCCCCCCCCCCCCCCCTCATGTGAGGGTTGGGGTCTATTTATAGTATTTTGGGTGCAATTAATGTTGTCATTTTGATCGGACGGTCCAAAGTGCTTCCCTTAATCAAACAACGTTTAAGGGGGCATTTGATGGCCTTAAAGATGTCGAAATTGAGTGATCTTGAGCTCGTTGGATTCGTCTTGTCGAGATGCTCGATTCAAGTATAGGTTTACTAGTGTCGACATTTGTTTAACCTTCCAAATGTGTCATGGAATCTTCTATTAATGGATTAATGACTTGATTTAAGCCTGATTTGACTTGATTTAATCAACGACGGTCAGCGGTGGTGTTTACAACAATTGCTTCTAAAAATGATTATTGTGTCTAACACTTGTATTGAAAACCTAATAAATAACTACCAAGCTCTTTAGTCACGGATCACAGTCAACCACTACACACCAACCCTCTTTTACCACCGAAGTCTATCACTTCCTATCGTTACTACCCCCCGATTACTGGCGACCCCTATTTGCAATCGTTATATTTTTTAGCGTGCAAAATTTTGATATTTTCGAGCGACAAAGTTAACACACTCGAAAAAAGAGAGGCAATTCATATGTCACACGAATCTCAAGTCAAATAAATTTGCAGTGGACTTAATGATACCAAAATTGATCAAATCCAAGTTAGATCAAGTCATTAAACCACATTTGGAAGCTTTCCGGACATATTTAGAATGTCAAATAAATGTAAAATCCGACTATTTTTTTAAGAGAATTAAGCAATTCGACAACACGAATCAAACGAGCCCAATGTTGCTTAATTTTGATATCGTTAAAATCTTCAAACGTCATTCGATCCAAAATCATTCTTGTCACCACAAGTAAAATCGGACTTCAAGTGATTAAATCATTATTGGAAGATTTCCGGACATATTTGAGCTATCAAACGAACGTCGAATTCAATGTGTTTATAGTCGAATCGAGCGTCTTGACAAGAAAAATCCAACGAGACCAAGATTGCTCAATTCCAACATCATTAAGGTACTCAAATGTCCATCAAACGTCATTCGATCGAAGGAAGCTCTCCTGACCGTTCGATCAAAATTGTTTATATTCCTGCATTAGTTGCACCCAGAACATTATAAATATAGTCACACCCTCACATGAGAGGGAAGACTTGAGAGAGAACTTGAGGCTTTGAGAAGAAGTTTAAGTCCAAAATCATTCTTGTCACCATCGACATTCATAGACCATCGCCATTTGTCGACGACCACCGCCGACCTTATCTACCACCGTCGGCTCTGTTGATCACAACCGACCGTCGGCGACCACCACCAGCCTCCGTCGACCACCGTTGATTACTGCTGACATCGGTCGACCGTCATCAATTGCAGTTAATCACTGCCGACCTTCGTCGACCACCGTTGACTAGATAGAGTCAGTCTACGTTATAACTTGGGAAGCTAATAACCATTTCCCGTCTCTGGGACAAGTGGTATCTGTAATCATCAATCAATAGTGAATTTTCGCAATTGGGCCAGACCCCGTGATTTTTTTCCTTTCCGGGTTTTCCACGTGAAAGTTTCTGGAGTTGCCACTACTTGTTTCTCTTTTATCTATGTGTATGTTGAATTCTCGTACAACGCTAAGACAATAATCTGTTGCTCTACCGCCGCAGATTTTTGCACGCATCAATTGTGCTGAAGAAAAAAATCAAACAGAAGGTCAAACAAACGTCTAATTCTGCTTCAGAACTTTAATTAATACTAAAAAATATGAGTGCAACATGGTCGTACCAACAAAATCAAACATGAGGACAAACAATCATCTAATCATACTTCAAAACATTAATTAACACAAAAAACACGAGTATAACATGGTTGTACTGAGCAAAAAATCAAACAAAAAACCAAATAAATATCCTATCATACTTGTGAAAATTATTTTAATACTAAAAAAATATGAGGCCAAACAACATCAAATCATGCTTCAAAACATTATTCTATACCAAAAAAACATGATTCTATACTAAAAAAACACGAGTGTAGCATGATTGTGCTGAACAAAAATCAAATAAGAGTCTAAACAAACATCAAATATTATTTCAGAACATTATTTTATGCTAAAAAAATGTGAGACAACATGGTTGTACTTAACAAATAAATCAAACAAGAGATCAAACAAACATCAAATCCTTCTTCACAACATTATTTAACATTAACAAAACATGAAATCTGACAAGAAACCAATCAAACATCAAATCTGACTTCAAAACATTATTTTATATCAACAAAACATGAGTATATCATGATTGTACTGAAAAAAATCAAACATAAGGCTAAAAATATCAAATTATGTTTCAGACCATTATTTTATGCTAAAAAAATATGAATACAATATGATTGTACTTAAGAAAAATCAAGCATGAGACTAAATAGACATCAAATCCTGCTCTAAAATATTATTTTCTGGTTGTACTTAAAAAAAAAAACAAAACAAAAAATAAAAAAAAATACATTTTTTCTTCATGTTTCACAATATTGCTTATTCTAAAAGACATAAAAAAGTATCTGACACGACTTATTTATTTAATGAATTAAATGTGCAACATGTTTACATTAGAGAAAACCTTGAGCACATTCATGTTGTATTTGAAAATTTTCTAAATAACCAAAAGAACCCGGGGAGAAGGATATAGAAGATGACAATTTAATTGGTAAATTTGAATAAATGTATTTTTCATTGCTGCGATCAAAGACTGTGTAAGAAGAAGATGACTTCTTTCATTGCGATAAAACCAAAGCTTAAAATTTTTGTTGTTTGAAGAGTAAAGATGTGTAATCGAAATATACGAAGATTTGAAAAGCCCTGCCTGTCAGTTTGTAGCACCAAGTATCGTTGGTGACGAGAAAGAAGGAACCCTAACCCAAAACCCTAGAAGAAGAAATGAAAACGATCCCGAAGGGTAAGAAAATATTTTCAAACACAAAATAAATGCTTTACAATCAAAAGATTATCTTTTTTACTTTTGTTGCCCAAACACATCAATCAACGTGGAAGTAGAATTCTTCCATTCGCACAGCTCTCATAGGCCATAACCTTGAGCGTCATAGCTTCTACTTTGGCCCTCTTCCTCTCTTTTTTCCCTTCTTTATTCTTCTTACCTTAAGAGTGATTTCTTCAACTAAAGATTAAATAAATGTTATTTTGTTGGGCCAATTACATACATAGCACCCAGAAGATTGCTATTTACAAATCTAGCATCATCTTTCTTTCTTTTTTCAAATTCTCGCTCAAATATCAAAATTGATTATAAAACCCGAACCCATATTTTTTATTTTTATCAAATTCTAAATGATTTTATAGTGACACTCGTAAATACATCACTAATTTCGTAGTTCAAAAATATCAAATTTAGTGTTATATTCTAAAAGTGGCAATATTTTGGGGTGCTATGCATGTAATTATTCTTATTTTTTTATAAATAATGAAATGGAATATTTACATACATACTACTCAATTTTTATGTATTTATATATCTAGCACCTACATTTTAATTTTTACCTGTATGTTGCCTTCTCCATATATGAAAAGATATGTTTCACCTTTTAAAAGCTAAAATCATGTACATTTGATGTGGTATGAATGATTTAGGTGGTATAAATATAATAAAAATAAAATTTAAGTGCTATATATGTAAATATATAAGAATTGTGTGGTAAATATGTAAATGCCCTTATTAAAGTTTTAGTGTTAAAAATATAAATTAAAGAGTTTTGAGTGGGTGTTCTTGTTTTTTTTCAAAGACCACCAACTTGGTCGCTCGACACAACAAAAGCTCTCGTCAACTTTCCCTCTCTTTTTAATTTTTCTCCTTACTTCCTCGATGGATTCGCAGAGCTTCAGAAATTGTCAGCGATGGCACAAAAGCGACGGAGCAAAGAGATAATGGCGACCACCAAACCGAAACTCTTTCCTATATGTTAACTAGAAAGACACCAAATTCCACAGATCTGTGATCCATGGAGAAGCCGGATCAAGCAGCTGTCGATCCTCTCATTCCTCCTCCCCCCCCCCCCCCCCCCCGCCGCCGCTTCGGCGGCGGTGCTTTCCTTTCCTCTTTGAAGGCAGTATCCAAACTTCCATCTGCCGCTGCGGCTGCTCCTCACTGATCTATCCCTCCTCCCTTCTCTCCGCCGCAGCAGCTTTATTCCTCGTCGGCGCGGCCTTTTTTCTCCTCTGGCCCTCCGATCCCCATCTTAGCGTCGCTCGCGTCAGCATTGATCGCGTCCACGTTTCCCTCCACCCTTCAGTCTCAATGTCCATAGATCTCCACCTCCGGATCAGCATTCGCAACCCGGACTTCTTCTCGCTGGACTATGATGCCCTAGACGTTGCTATTGGTTACCGCGGGCAGCGGCTTGGGTCGGTTCTGGCGGCTGGGGGACACGTGAGGGCGCGCGGGGCGTCTTATGTGGATGCTGAGCTCCAGCTCGATGGGATCGAGGTGCTGCATGATATATTTTACTTGGTTGAAGATCTTGCCAGACGATCGATCCCTTTTGATACTGTTACAGAGATCAGGGGGCTTCTGCACTTTCTATTCCTTGACATCCCTATTAAGGTAAGCTGCTCGCGTCCTCTACCCACTAATTTTAATTGTTGGGGCTACAAGCAGATAGTGAAGCAGATTTAAAGCTTCTAGATGATCGACTTATTGATGTAAAATGCAGAATTAGATTCTCTACTAGTTTCTTAGGCTGGTTTTAGCGGAGAGCTAAGCATGCATTGTTATGAATTGGAGGTCATGGGTTCTGAACTTGGGAATGATCTCATCACTTTTATGGAAGAAAGCAATGCACATCAACCTCCTCTTTAGTTGCAGCAACTGCATAGGGTAGTGTAAAGCACAGAATGCATTATTTTCTATTTGCTGATCCAGGTTTCTTAGTTTTGACACGTAGGCTCAACTATTGTACATCCGAAGAAGTGCGTAGAATTGAGAGGGAAAAAAAAGAACAACTATAGGACACCCATGTCAGTTAAAGGCAACAAAATATTTTGAGAAAATATTTCCAAAGAACCTAATTTCTTCAAATTGGAGGATTTACTACTGGACATCTCAAGGAGGTGGAAGTAATTGCACGTGTTCTTTTGTATTAAGATGAAATGATTGCTAGAGAATGGGATTGATATAATGATTACTAAAAAAAGCTAATCAATTTCCTTTCTTAAAAGGCATTTCATTTAGTATAATCATCGTTTTTTTTATATTACTTTATCTTGCAAAGCACAAGCATGGTTATTTTTTTTACTTGAAGCATGGTATTCTGGTTTGTTTCTCTATAAATCTACCAAACATTATCAAAGAAAGAAGAAATGAGTATTGAGGTAGGATAACCAAGGGTTGCCTCAATATGTACTCAATTTTTAGTACATTTTTTAAGCCTATGAAAGTAAAGGGTGATGATTAGTTGAAGCACCGAGAAAGTGCTATGAAGATTTATTGGATGGAAAAGGCAATGGAGAATTGTGATTGATGATTAAGTAATAATTGGTTGTGATAAATTAGATATATTGGATCTATTATTTATATTATTTGGGATATAGCTTTGGTGTAGCAACTAGACTAGAAGTGAAATTGTTTTCAAATGAAAGGTGTCTTAAGCTGTTATATGGCGAATAAACAGACTCCAGGGTACAAAATTACAATGAGACTCAGTGTATCATATTGATTTGAGTTTTTGAATAACAAATTAATCATTAAGAACCAAAGAAAGTGGCCTAAACTGTGAAATTTGTGGTAGATATGTTAAAATTAGTAAGGATGCTAATCAAAATGATTATTATTTGAGATTTTGGGAGTATTGCCTATTGAAAATATTATAGAAAAGCTAGAGAAGGTTAATATAAGAAAGTGCAATGAAAATTAGAATATGCACCAACAAATAGTGTAATATACTTAATGTCAAAGAAATAGATAAAACAATTATATTAGCTTAATATAGTTAATGTTCACACACACACACACACACACACACACTAGAATTAAGACCATATGACATGCCTACCAAATGATGGTGAAGGAAGACTTCTATAGCCAATCTCATGTATTTTGTACAAGTTTTATGATGAGAATGAAAATGAATGTCCTTTTATTCTTTGAAGAATATATTTTCATTTGCATCATCATCACTAACCTTATAATTAATTATCTGAGGGTGGCTTTATGAATCCTTTTTATTCATGTTGAGTGTTGCTTGTGGTTTAAACCTAATATTGATCTTTTTTAGCAATTTTATTCATGCTAACATAGGTATATCCTTTTTAAACATCCCACACTATTTATTTACATGTGTAATAAAGTAAGAGTATATTAAAGAATTATTATAATAGAGGATTTGTTGGAATGACACCTATTAAAAACAAGGCGGTTGAAATAATACTTAATTGGTTTGGATATTTACAATGAAAGATTGATGAATACCCATTAGATTTATAGATAAAATTTGTGATATACAATAATTGATGGAAATAATAAACCCCAGTAAAGTGGATAGAAGTTTTTTCTAATTGATTTGCGAAGAGTAGGCTAATAAAAAACATTGACTTAGAAATCATTTCTAATATGGTTGGGTTAAGGTTTTGATAATGATGATATAGTATTGTATTTTCTATGTTGAATGTGTTTATATTATTATATTGAAAAAAGGTTTGAACTTGTATTTGATGAAGGGAAACTTAGGAAGTAATACGCTTTATGCATTCACTTTTTGTGGTTTGAGTCCTTATGTTCTAGGGAAACATATTTCAATAGAGGAAGATAATGGAACATTGGACCATCTTTAAATGGCAAGAATTTTGTAGATCATTATAGGCTTTGAACATTGATTATAAGTTGGAGGGTGAACACTTCCATTGGACTTGTTTTGGGATCAAAGGATCAAATGTTGAGCAACATAAAATATTCAAAGGCAAATTATTTGTGTTTTCATATATATATATATTATACATGTAATAAGCCATATGAGATTTTTAATAAATATGAGGGACCAAGATTTCATACCACTCCAGCGAAAGAAAATCATTATGCTCGTTGGTTGCAATTTAGTTTTATATATGGCAAAAAACAAAAAACGGGCATGAGAATGAGAATTCACCGTGATCAAGATTAAGGCCCCATGCTTCTGTCATTTTGTGTTGATTTGATACACTTAGGGAGCATTTGTGGCAATTGCAGCTTATTGAATAAGCAGCTGTGAAGCTGCTTTTAGGATCAATTGTTGTTAGAAAATAGCTGATGGTGAGTTATTGTGTATGTTTGGATGATTTGTTGTGTTGCAACTATTTCTATGAGAAAAATATTGTAATTCTCTTATGTATATTTTTTATATGTAATTCAACAATTTCAATAATAATTCAAACAAAGCAACAAAAATAAATTTCAATAGTTCAAAAAAAGTCATAAGTTCATCATTATACTCATCAAGCCCCATAAGCTCCCAATGCTTGTATCACATTTCCATATTGAATAAAAAAAAGAAAACCAAACACACCCGAATTCATATTGGAGAGCTTCATAAGTCTACTCATGCTCACAAATCTCATTTTCGCATACCAAATAAACCGAAGAAACTACAATTTCTCACATAAATACCATAACCAACACACACACAAGTAGGAGAGCCTCAAAGAAATCAGAATTCCTCACATAGATGTCATAAACAAACACATCCGAACACATCAACTCACATTTCAACTTACCAAAAAAATTTCATATATAGATGCCACTACCACACACGCCCGAACGCATACAGAAGGAGGGTCCCATAAGCTCATAATGCTCACATTTCCATACTAAAGAAACAAAAAATAATAATAAACAAAGATTCTCAGATTGATACCAAAATCAAATACACTCAAATTAACACAAAATGAGGAGAGCTCCACAAGCTCCAACCCTAAACACATCATAATTCACATTTCAACATACCAAAAAAAATGAAAAAAATCAGAGAAGAACCTCACATAAAAGTCATGACCGAATCACAACACAACATAAACCAATCTTACAACAGAGGAGAGGGAATTCAGGATTTGCATAAACCCTAGCTAAACACACACGAACGAGACAGAAGAAGGAAGAACACTCCCTGATTGAGATGAAGGGAGACGGGAAAGTCAAGACGTACTTGCAATGAAGAACAATCAGAAACAAGAAGATGGAAGGGAGAAAAATTGAAGAAAAAAATTGTGGGCAGAGGGAAAACGGGAAGTAAAACCACTGAACTTTGAGGGAAAAGGACGGTTGCGGAATGCTAAAAACAGACCACGATAACTCAAAGAAATCCAAGCCAACACCATGCTAAACGGGAAAGTGGGACGACAAGAATTTGCATTGCAGTGGTGCCACTGTCCCAAACAAACTTTTAATTTATTTATGACAAGGGGATGGGAAGCCATATTATGTAGAGAGTATAATTATTAGGCTTTTGTTATCTCAAGGTTGACAATATGTTTTGGGGTGGTTTAGAGTAGCTTAGCATATGTAGTTATCATTTAGAGCTTTTAGTTGGGCTTCGAGAGTGTTAAAGAACTTATGAGGGAAAGTTGAATAAGATTAGATGATAGTAGATTAATCACAGCCAAGAGCCTTAAGAAGGGATAAAAAAGTATTTTGATGACTTTGGGTGATATTGGCTTATCTTAGGAGATGGGCTAAGATATAGGGAAATATAAATATGTTTATAAAAGAATAGCAAGCATTAAGATATAAATGGTGTTTCCTATCAAAGAAGGTCACTCAACCCAACAAAAGGAAAATTTTTTCCTAAGTTTTTAAGTCATTCAAATCTAAAAGTTTTTAATACATATCCGCACCATATAAAAAATTTATAATGTCGCTTAAGCTAGCATTACGTAAATTAAGGAGCAAAATCTTTTGAGAGAAATGAGTTGTAAGGTGCTAAGTGTATTCATTAAATCTTCCACTATTTTAAAAAAATATTATGTTGCTAATTCCTTGTCCCAAAGTAAAATAAACGTGCAAAATTTATAAAATATAAAATATAATTTTTACATTTTAAAATATAAAATTTTCTTCTTGTTTTGGCTCTTGCATAGGCTTTTATAATTTAGCATCTCCTATTTTAAGCGTCTTGATATATGCTTGGGCTTTTGCGCGGAAACTTATACGTAATCCTTTTTTAGCTTGATTATTTTGATCATCTTAATGTTTCCCATCAACTCCCCTTGAGCTCATTGAACTATTCTATAGAGTTTATATCCAATAGTTTTCTATAATTTGAGGGGCAAGTTTCTTAAAATTCATGCTATCATTCAAATGTCTTCGATTGTGGTTTGATCTTCTGTTTAGCAGGAATCTATAATTTGCCGTTTGGTTTGTATGTCTTCAAAATGTGAGATTGTAATTTCATGAAAGTGAATTGATGTAATCTGCTAATGGAGGATGTTGTTTCCTAGCAATGTCTTAGATTAAAATATATGGAGGTTGGCTATGTCCATCATATGCTAAGTATCATTAATATTAAAAATAAGCTTCATAAGCATATTAACAAATAAAGCAAGATTGCATATATTAGTTCCTATTTTTTCTAATAATTCAGAATGATTAATAGACCCTATCATGTAATCTATTAAATTTAGCGGATTAATATCTCTTATATCTAATGTGAATCAACACAGTCATTATATTTATATTTTTTAGCATAATGATCATGTTATATTGCATTAGCATTTTTTTAATTGTTTTCTTATTTCATTGTGTTAAGGCTTTGAGAATCTCTTTGAAAAATAAATAGAGCATCAATGTATGAGATAGAGTGCTTTGAGGTTGTGACTAGGGTGTAAATGAGCCAAGCTTCGTGTTCGATATGTTCAAAATTAATTTGCTCAAAACAAACAAATGATTTTTCGTGTACAAACGAGTTAAAATGAGTCGAACATGATCAAACAAAGGGTTGTTCGTGTTCAACTTGTTTATAATTCGATCTGAATTTTTTTTTGTGTTTTGTTTGCTTACTTGACGAATGATTTGAACAAGAGCTACTCAACAAGTCAAACACGAATTGTTCATGAACAACTAGCATTTTTGACAGCCCTAGTTGTGACTTGACATTAAATTTATAATACGCTTAAAAAAACAGAATAACACTGTCATTGCCGGTCTCAAGTCTGGATGTGAAAAGTTAAGGATTGTGTTAGGTAGTCGGCAGCCAGCATAAAAATTGTCGAAAAAAATCATTACATGAATCCTTTTAATCATTGTATAAGTGATAGGGCATCCCCTGGAAGCGACGTGTTGTATGACCTAAATACAATGAAAAGTTTGCAATGACCGCTACACCGGCGATCTGATGTAGTGTCAAATAAGCAAGGGTTCTTACATTACAGACGAATGCTTGTAAATAAGTTAGTCCCTGAAACTAATGAAACTAAAAGTAGCATTGGATCTTGAAATATAAGTACTCTTAATGAAAAATTAATGTAATTAGTTGATATTATGATTCATAAAAATATTAATATCTTATGTATTCAAGAAACTAAATGAGTGGGAGAAAAAACTAAGGAGATTGATAATTTAGGCTTTAAACTTTGGTATTCTAATAAAAATCACACTAAAAATGATATAGGTGTAATTATATATAAGAGTTTGAATGATAATGTTGTAAAAATTAATATAGTTGGTGATAGAATTATAGCTCTTAAGATTATTTTTGATATTAACATTTTTAATTTTATAAATGCTTATGCTTCTCAAGTGCGTCTAGATATATTTAAATTCTGGAATGATATAGAAGACTTAATACAAATGATACATTTTGAAGAATGAATTTTTATTAGAGATTTCAATGGATTATGTCGGTAGAGGGGTAGAATATTTCAGAAATATTCATCGTGGCTACAGTTTTGGAGTGATGAATGAAGAACGTCGAATCATTTTAGATTTTGATTTAGCATATGATTTTGTTATTACTAATACTTTATTCAAGAAAAGAGATGAACATCCTATTACTTATAAGAATAAATCTAATTAAACACAAATTGATTATTTTCTTACGAGAATAAGAGATCGCCGAGATTGTAAAGATTGTAAGATCATTCCAAGTGCGGATTTAAGTACCCAACATCGATTTTTAGTTCTAGATTTTAAGATGAAGGGTTGTAAAATAAAGAATGCTAAGTCTCATAATCGTAGAATTAAATGAAGAAACCTAAAAGAGAGATAAAATTATTTTTATAAGTAAAATTCAAGATTTCAAAATTTGGGATGTTTAAAATGATGCAAATGTTATGTGGGATGAAGTTAAAAACACTATTAAACAAGTAACAAAAGATGTACTTGTAGAATCAAAAGAAAAAATTTTTATAAATAAAAATAGTTGGCAGTGGAATAATAATGTGCAAGAAAATATAAAATATAAGAAGTTATGTTATAAAAATTAATTTAATTGCAAAAGCTTAGAGAACTAGGAAAAATATCAAACGACTTGCAGGGAGTCTAAAAGAACTATCAGTGACACTAAAAATTTTGTTTTTAGTGATTTTTATAATAAATTAGATATTAAGGAGGATGAGAAATATATGTATAAACTAACCAAACAAAGAGAAAAAAAGTAAATATTTAACCCAAGTAAAGTGTATTAAATATGAAAATCATAAAGTGTTTTAATAGAAAAAAATATTCAATATAGGTGAGTGTGCTATTTTGATAAGCTTTTTAATGAAGTTTCTGAAAATACGATCAACCTTAGTTATTTTAATATCGTTAATAATAATAAATCGTTTTATTTTTACCGTCACATTAGTAAAAAAAGAAGTTTATGAGACTTTAAAGAAAACAAATGGTGGAAAGTCTGTAGGACCTGATGATATCCCAATTGAAGTGTGAAAATATTTAGAGATTTGGGAGTTTCTTGGCTTACTAAACTCTTTAAAATTATTTTTAAAACTAAAAGAATGCCTGAGGAGTGGAGATGCCTGAGGAGTGGAGAGAGGAGTGGAGAAAGAATATTTTGGTCCTCATTTTTAAGAATAAAGGGGATGCACAAGAGTGTGCAAATTATAGAGGAATTAAGTTGATGTGTCATGCTTTAAAATTATGGGAGAGGGTAATTGAACGAAAGTTAAGACGTATTACAAAGATTTCTCATAATCAATTTGGTTTTATGTCCAGCAGGTATACTATGGAAGCTATACGTAAGGTATACTATGGAAGCTATACATTTATTGAGAGATTTGATGGAGAAGTTCAGAGATAATAAAGAGGATCTACATTTGAGTTTTATTCATTTAGAAAAAACTTACGATAATAACACTGTCATTGCTGGTCCAAAGCCCGAATGTGAAAAGTGGAGAGTTGTTTTAGGTAGTCCACAACCAGCATAAAACTAGTTGAAAAAAAAATCATGACATGAATTTTTTTGATATTTGTGTAAGTGCAAGGACTTCCCCTGGAAGTGACGCGCTCTATAGCCTTAATACAGTGAAAAGTATGCAAGGACCGTTACACCGGCGCCTAGGTGTAGTGTCAAATAAGCAAGGGTTCCCACATTACAGACGGATCCGGGTAAAGAAGTTAGTCCATAAAATTAATGAAATTGATATTATGATAGGATCTTGGAATATAGACACCTTCAATGGTAAATTAATGAAATTAATTGATACTATGATTCATAGAAAGATTAATATCTTATGTATTCAAGAAATTAAATGGGTTGGAGAAAAGGTCAAGGAGATTGATAACTTAGGTTTTAAACTCTGGTATTCTTGTAAGAGTCGCACTGGTGTAGGTGTAATTATATATAAGGGTTTGAAAGATAATGTTGTAAAATTAATTGAGTTGGAGATAGAATTAATGTTGTAAAACGTTTCACTCTTACCATCGCATTAGTAAAAAAAAGTTGAGGAGACTTTAAAGAAAATCAAAGGTGGAAAGTCTGTAGAACCTGATGATATCCCAATTGAAGCATGAAAATGTTTAGGAGATTTGGGAGTTTCTTGGTTCACTAAACTTTTTAATATTATTTAATAACTTAAAAGATGCTTGAGTGGAGGAAGAGTATTTTGGTCTCATTTTTAAGAATAAAGAGGGTGCACAAGAGTGCAAATTATAGAGGAATTAAGTTGATGTGTCATACTTTAAAATTGTGGGAGAGGGTAATTGAACATAGGTTAAGACTTATTACAAAGATTTCTCATAATCAATTTGGATTTATGTCGAGCAGGTCTACGATGGAACCTATATATTTATTGAGAAGTTTGATGGAGAAGTTCAGAGATAATAAAGAGAATCTACATTTGATTTTTATTGATTTAGAAAAAGCTTACGATAAGGTTCCAAGAGATATCTTTTGGAGAGCTCTTGAGACGAAAGGTTCCAAGAGATATGACTTAGATTCAAGTCATTTAGGATATGTATACTAGAGCTATTACTTGTGTTCAAACTAAAGGAGGATTGACCAAATATTTTCTTATTTCTGTTGGATTACATCAGGGATCGGCTTTAAGCACATATCTTTTTGCTTTAGTTATGGATTGTCTTAGTGAACATTTACAGGAGGATGTACCTTGGTGTATGTTTTTTGCTGATGAATCCTTCTCATGGATAAGACGAGAGAAAAAGCGCAGGAAAAACTTGAATTACGGAGGTCTGCATTGGAGTCTAAAGGTCTTTATTTAAGTAGAACTAAAATTGAATATATGGAATGTAGTTTTAATAGTAGTAGCTCTAGTGATAGAAGTGTAAATTTGGGTGATCAAATTATTAAAAGGTGTGAACGATTTAGATATCTCGTAGATATCTCGGGTTGGTTTGTTGTTCAAAGCGATGGTGTTATAGATGGGGATGTTAATAGTAGAATTCAAGTTGGTTGGTTGAAGTGGAGGAATGCTTCGGGCCTTTTGTGTGATAGAAAAATACCGCTTAGATTGAAAGGAAAATTCTATAAGAGGGTAGTGAGACCTACATTGCTCTATGGCGTTGAATGTTTGTCTTTAAAAGAGAAGCATAATAATAAGTTAAGTGTTGACGAGTTGAGAACGAGTAGTTGAGAACGATTAGGTGGATGAGTGGCTTTACACTTAGACACAAAATGCGAAATGAATATATCCCGAATAGGGTTGGTGTAGCTCCGATGAAGGACAAAATTAGAGAGAGTCGCCTTAGATGGTTTAGTCACATTAAACGTCGACCATTTGACGATCCATTTAGGAGAGTAGATATTTTAGATTTGACTTATGTTAAGAAAGACAGAGGTAGACCTAGGAAAACTTGGGTTTATAATTTATAAGAACTAAATGAAAATATGACACTAAATAAAACACAATGGAGAAAAAGGATTCATGTAGTCGACCCAACGTAGTGGGATTAAGGCTTTGTTGTTGTTGTTTGTTGTGTTGTTGCTTAAAAAAGCCGAATAGGCTTGTGAGTTTTAATAGAACCAAATTTAACCTCTCATAAATTTAGCAGCGTGGTTTAAAAAAATATCAAAGCCTGCTCTCTCTTTCTGAGGAGTAGTTTTAACTACTGGTAATGTACGTTTATTAGTATTAAGATTATAAACAACATCACTATCTATCTCAATTGGGGATCTTATGATTATCAATAGTAGTTTTTATTTTTTTTTCAGAATTAGGTTTTTATTGAAAAAAAAAAAGATGTGGGCTTACACAATACAATAAACAATACTTTCTTTTCTGATTTAAGTGGCATTTAGTTTTCTGATCTTATTTGCAATTGTGTGAGGTGGAATAAAAACTACTATTTTATATATCATACAGGTTACATCTAAGCTTTACTTTCTTTTAATATTTTTTGAGCTAACTCTTAATCTGTCTACTATATCATGAATCCTAATTTTTTTTGCTTCCAGCTGCATCTTCTTCAGTTATTTATTATCTTTTCATCCATCACCATTGTATCTCCATTCATATCAGTTTTTTTCTTTTTGCAGGGAGGACTTTCTTGTTTAGTAATTGTAAACCCAACAAACCATACTGTCACCAGACATGATTGCCACATCCAGTTTAGCCATAATTTCTCACTGCAAACATTAAAACAAAACTGTTTCTTCCACTTGCCAACAATCCTCTCTTTTCTAGTGAAGGTAAAGTAGATACAGGAAGTCTTTATGAAAGAGTTCTTTTCACCTGCTCAGAGGTAACTACAAGACTTTAGACATTAGATGTTTAGCTTGTAGATTATACAACATCCATGCAGCAATATGCAACAATATTAAGCTTATTATATTAATACATGGCGTGAATGTGAAACTAACTTTTAGTTTTCCGGTCTTTTATCTAAGCTTTACTTTCTTATAATATATATATATATATATATATAGTTGTTTTATTACATCACTCTGAAATTGGGAAATGAATGCACCAATCCCAAGAAAGTCCAATGATTTCTTGTAGAGCCGTTATTCGATGGATCTGTTGGTCTGGCTAGCTAGCATCCAAAGTGGTTTAAGACCTTCATACATATTATTAATAATCATTTACATTGCATACATTACATGCGAAACATTTTTAGGAGCATAAAAATCATGATCATGTATACATAAAACATATTTTGCGAAAATAAAAAGACTTTTGCATTTGATGGAAATAACGTGAAGTTAAATATTTTAACCAATTAGAATAATTTAATGTATAGTAGTTTATGCAAAAACAAATCGAGAGATTTAACAATCACATCATATCAACTTGATAATGTCAAATACATTAACTAAAAAAAGCACATTCCATATAATTTTATAAATAGTAAGAACACAACAATAAATATCAAGGAACAAGTCCCTAACAAGGAATAGTGTGTTTATCTCTTGCTTAATAAGAACTAAGAAGTCACCTACAAACAAGAATCACAGAGCGCCCAACATGTCTTTTACAAGGCAAATCTTACCCTTTCGAGGCATTATGCTCCACAAATCCTAAATACAAAATGATCTAAATAAATTATGCATTCAACACATTATTTATGGAAGCATTATATAATAACAACATCTAATTAATTTTTTTAAAATTAATGATTCTACACTATCCTTAGAATCTTAATTATTTCGTTACTACATTAAAGTAAACAAATTTAGTAAAATTAAGTTCAACATGAAATATAATCCTCCAAATGAGTAAGTAACAATAGCAAGCCCTTCGTCGGCCTCAAGTATGAAAAGTTTTCTTATTGTATCAAGTTATGATTAAAATGATAAATTTTCTTACCTTCAAGTTAGAATTTCTCTTAGAAAGTAAATGGGGACTCTTGCCAACTTAACACCTTTTAATCATAACCATGCATTAATTTAGATATATAAATATATATAATCTTTACTATATTCCCAAAGAAATGAGAATTTTCTAAACTCTTTTGTTTGGGAAAATATTTAGAAAATCGATTCTAGAAATTTGAAGCAAAACTTAACAAAATAAAAAATGAGATATCACAAAAAATACAAAAAAAAAAAAGATTTAACTTAAAAAAGCTAGGAATGGGAAAAAAAGAACTATTGTACAATACCATATCAAACATCCACCATGAAAAATGAAGAGAATTGTACTTATTACACTATGCACAAACCTATCCACAACTTGGAGCACTTTAGGAATTCTCTCCTCTATGTCACACAAGAGAAACTTAAATCCAACTCAACTCACTTTTAGACGTACCAGTGTTGGACATTGCTGCCCCCGAACCCAATATAGGGGATCCCCACCTCTATCCCTTGAGCAAACTCATCGTCAAACTTGGTTAGCGAAACTTAAAGTTTTGAGCAACTAATTGATCGACATAATCAGATTCCACATCATAACACTTTTCACATCCATCCCTACTAATTCTCATACCGAGGATTTTCTTGGTTGGATCTGAATCTTTCATTTAAAACTCTCATGATAATAGCTCATTCAAGCCTCTAATCTTCTTCATATTTGTTGCGGCAAATAGCACATCATCCATATATAAAAAACATAATATATCACTTACCAAAATGTGTAATAAAGCAACAATGATATGTCTGACACTTCTTGTGTCCACTATCTAACATAAATGTGTCACATATTAAAAGCACGATGCAAATAAAATTTAAAATTCAATGTATGTTGATGTGATATTTCAATAACATATTAAAAGCACGATGCAAGTAGGATATGAACAACAAAAATCACTCATCAAACAAGAATATAAGCTTATTGAAAGTAAAGTAACACTTCCACGACCATTTGCATGCATTCTTTTTTCCTAGGGCAACGAAGTTCTGTAAAATACTCATATACGATCAAACAAACAAAGAAATGTCAAGTCCATCATCCAAGATGAATATCCAATAGAATTTAAATAATTCAATTTTATCATTAAAAACATGCATATTTGTTGTGAAATCAACTCCGCAGAACACCTACAAGAATTGTTCCAAAGAACTCCCTATTTATTGAGTTAGATGATTAAGAATTGATAATAAAATTGCCAAAGAATATATGTCGAGGGGCTGTTCTTCTTGGATGGAAGAACCTGCAAGCTGCTTCAAGCCGAACCCCTTCAGCCCAAAAAAAGGACTACCGAAGACCCTTTTTGTTCCTTTCTTGCTTGTGGTTTATTGTTCTCCCTCGTATGCTTGTACAGTACTTCTTGCAACAGTTTTAAACGCTTGCTTCTTCTGTTTTCGCCAAATGGATAGGAGTTCACCTTGCTAACTGCCGAACTCTCCCTTTACGTGGTTCTTCTCTTTCCTTGTCGTGGACTTTACTGGAAGCCAAGGATTGGGATTGCCGAAGATGACAACAGTAACCAAATAAGAACATGCATATTAGATTTCTCTTTACGAGGGAGATGACAACAGTAACCAAGCAATCTCCCTGAATCCAAGAACCTGAGCTGATATAAAAATTCATTTTCCAAGAACTGAAAACACAACAAGCATGTACAAAAGAAAACAAAAAAAAAAAATAGAGGAAAGAAATGCCACAACAAATAAGAACATAAAAACAAAAAAATTTACGTGATTCGATCCTTAGACCTACATCCATGGAAAGAATCGCTACCAAATTCACTAGCACAAAAGAAGAATTACAGGCTCATTACATTAAGGAATCACCTAAATCTCTCTCTATAAGACCTCTCCCTCAATTCTAAACCCTCTCCACTCCTTCCTCTTCTTGCCGAATTTTCTTCCTCCTCTTGATCTTCTTGATAAGATTCTCTCCTTATGGTGGTCTACTCATCCCTTAAGACCTATCATCTATTTATAAATGGATGAGACTTCCAAAAGATAATAAAAAATTACAAGTGTCTCATTTTATGTCATAATTAAGAGTTATGAATAAACAACAATATTTACAATCCCCCGTTATTACCTAATGATGTATGCATAAATTATGGCAAGACTCAATAGGATAGAATCATATAATCACATGATCCGCATCACTTGAATTGTGTTCTATAATCTGAAAGTGGAATCCAGTTGCGTATAATAGAACTTCGCTTGCGCATACAGCTTCATGTTTCCACAACATGATTCAAATCCTTTACAAATAACAGAGATGATAGACTAAAACGAGAGCTATTGCAACAAGAACAAACTTCAGATCAGAAATCATTAAGATAATTGCAATAATTCGCATCTTCATAAGAAACTTACATAATACAGACAACGTTGCCCATTAAAACCCTTACTTTGAACGAGAAAAAAAGAGAAATCTAATATAAGCATTTCTTAATCGATTGAAGCATAAACCCCAAACGAAATCTTGAAGCTACAATTATAAAGCCTAAAAGCACTTAAGCTCTTTCGCCGCGGATCCGGCGAGCGAGCTGAATGTCCTTTGGCATAATCGTGACCCTCTTGGCGTGAATGGCGCAGAGATTAGTATCCTCAAAAAGCCCAACCAGGTACGCTTCAGAAGCCTCCTGGAGAGCAGCGACAGCAGAGCTCTGGAAGCGGAGATCAGTCTTGAAGTCCTGGGCGATTTCACGCACCAACCTCTGAAATGGAAGCTTGCGGATGAGAAGCTCCGTGCTCTTCTGGTATTTCCTGATCTCTCTGAGAGCCACTGTTCCGGGACGGAAGCGGTGTGGCTTCTTGACGCCGCCGGTGGCCGGAGCAGACTTTCTTGCGGCCTTGGTCGCCAGTTGCTTGCGCGGAGCCTTGCCGCCGGTTGACTTGCGAGCAGTTTGCTTTGTCCTCGCCATGAAGATGAAGAAAGGAGAAGAGTTCAGGAGTAAGAATTTAGGGTTAGGTTTTGTTGTAGAGCAAGTAGAGGTGGATGAGATTGGAGACAAGCATGATATGGGTATTTGTAAGGATGGGGTGACGCGGGTGGCGACTGGTTAAAGTTCAAAAATTCTGGGATTCAGCGGAAAGTAAATATGGATCGTTCGATTGGGTTACAATGAAGGGTGAGGATCTCGTTTTTATGGAGCACGAGGATCGCCAGCTTGGCAATCCTTTTGTTTTTGCGGGTGTCTTGCGTTCCATTTGTGGTCGATGGCAAGTCACTGTGGTTCGACCGCTGAGTGCCATCTATTATAATAATATATTATTATTTTATATTTACAAAAAAAATTCATTTCGTTAAATATAAAATTAAATGGAAGATCAAATACTGGAATTTGTCCGTCAATATTCCCATTTAACTGATAAGCCTCCAACAAATTTTCATCATCAAGCACAAATTTTGAGGTAATACACATATCTCATGTCAATTTTTTTAGCAAAAAAAAATTAAAAACTTTAATTAGAAGTCATAAAATGCTTCAATTTCGGCAAACTTAAAGTCAAACTGACCGGCTCGACGAGACGAAACTAATTGTACTAAAATTGATCAAATCTGAACTAAATCGAGCCAAGATCAAGCCATTAAATATTTTTTTTGAACCTTTCTAGTCACATTTGGAAATTCAAATGGATGTTAAATTTGCGAACTTGTAGTCAAATAGTGTGTCTCGACAAGACAAATCCAACTAACCCAATATCACTCAATTCCAACATCATTAAGACACTCAAAGGTCTATCAAAAACTGTATGATCAAATGAACCTCTTTGGACATTCTGATTTGAGTGGTTCAAATTTCGTCACTAATTGCAGTCGGTGAGAGAGAGCTTGAGGTTTGAAGAAGAGCTTGAAACTTTAAAGAGTTGAAGTCCAGCATCGCTACTGTCATCGTTAACCATCTTTGACTGTCTTCAACCACCATCGGTCACCGCACATTCCTTGCAACAAATTTATCTGCATGTCGACACTATAACTTGGGATGCCTTGTAATATTTTTTCGTCTGTGGTACAAGTGGTCTCAACTGATTATTTTTCTTTATTTGTGTGTATGTTGAGTTTTCATATGATGTTAAGAAAATAATATATTATTCTACTGTCATGAATCTTCTAGCACACATCATTATTATTATAATTTTAGAAACTAAAGGGGAATGAGTACAATTTTTTAATGTGGTTGTAAATTTTTATTAAATTCATGAGATGGACTATAAATTGTTTGAATAAATTAATCTTACCTCATACATTTAATGATAAATAAAAAAAATATTCTTAATTTTAGTAAATTTTAAATAAATTAAATATTAATTACTTATCATTATTTATATATCGTTAATAAATTTTATTATTTGACATGAATTTCGAGACAATGAGCGAAAATCTCAAAACAATTTTTTTAGCAATAAATCTTCAAAGTTGCATTAAAATCCATCTAAAACTCTCATTTCAACAAACTTATAAGTTAAATTGAACGACTCGACGAGACAAACATAATGACACCAAAATTATTCCATTATAAGTCGAATCCAACATGCATCAAATCACTAAACAACATTTGGTAATTTACAAGGGTTAATAAGAGAGTCAAATAGATACTAAATCCAACAAACTTTCGATCAAACTCAGTGTCTCATTGAGATAAATCCAATAATAAATTATAACATTGTCAATATGTCTACTGAATTTTGTGCAATCATGGATGGTCTAGAATTTGTCCTTATTTGTACAAAAGGCACTCCCAAAATTTATAAATAGAGTTGTACTCCATTCATGAAGAGGAGAAATGAGAGAGATTGAAAGCTACAGTTGCACTAGGACAATGAGTCGTATAACAGCGTTGTTTTGAACTGAAGCTCCAACAAACAAGCTCACATGGATGTTGATCACCATTCGTTGGTTGTCAGTGACCATAGTCGACATGCCCCTGTTCGATGGTGTCGATGAATCTTAAGGTGTAACAACACACCTCAAAGATGGTGTAACGACGTAACCCAAATGCAGCTTAAGAATGCACCACCAAGACGGTGGAATGGTACACTCACATACGACGTAACAATGCATCTTGAGTACGGTGTAACTCATCATAATAGCTATTTACAATTTTCATAGCCACAATAAGATAACCTTTGAACATCTAAATTTCTCCTTTTATAGCTCCTCATTATGGCCTAAAGTCCATGTGCTTCACTACCACAACTTCTTACTATGGCTTTTGTGGTCCACAACTCATGCAGGTTGCAACTCTGATCTCTTCAACCAACAAATATTAATACAACTCACAACTGCGTCCTATGTGACTACATACACCCTACGTGGCTCGCAGCTTATGCAACTCTAATCTAATAACATTACGATATCTCAATACGACTTAAGTGAACAACTACAACATACATGACTCACAACTAATGTAGTTCTCAAATCCGCTACGCCCCGCGTCCCCTGACAAGTTGACCCTTTTACCCGTTCCAAGTCGGACCCACTCCACCTCCTCGACCTGCTGCCGACCAGTTGGCCAAATCCAAGCTGGGCCCAGTCTACTTCTCAAGTGTGTCGCACACCATCGGAAAACTTAAGATATTTCTAACTTCTTTTCAATAAGTTTAGCCAATTTTCTGAATGTTGATAATTTTCAGACAAGAAACCAAATCATAAAAAAAGGGGGCAATTGACACTTTATCAATAAATTTTATCATTTACTATGAATCTTAATGGAATTGGTATGAATATCAATGTTTTTTTTAGCAAAAAATCTTTAAACTCAAATTAAAAATCATTTAGCACTCTAATTTTTGTACACTTATAATTAAATTGATCAACTCATGAGACAAACTTAATGCACCAAAATTGTTTCAATTTGAGTCAAATCAAGTTCTAATCAAGCCATTAAACCACATTTGAAAGCTTAGAGTTATTAATTTGAGGGTCAAACAAATTAAAAACCTGACAAACTTTTAGTCACATTGAGCGTATCAATGAAACGAATACAACAAACTCATAATCACTCAATTTTAACATTATTAAGGCATCTAAATATGAACAAAAAGTCATAATATCGCAATGATAACCTCCTTGGCTTTTCCAATTAAATTATCTGAAATCCTTCCTTCTTTGCATAGAAGACACTCACATACTCTATAAATAAAACCTTACCCCCTTCATGAAGAGAAGCGAAGAGAAAAGCACTTGGCTAGATTGAACTTAGAAGTTGATTCATAGTGTTGTTCTAAACCAAAGACCAAACAAACATTTCATGCTCTCACAACCACCAACTACTATCGAGCACCGCTTATCAACCATTACAAACCACCACCAACACCCCTTGTTTTATTGCGTCAAGAATCTTACAATAAAACAATGAACTCTAAAAATGATAAAATGACGCAAGTTAAATAAAGCGCAATTATACGAGGGATTATTGCGTGCGGACACCGCATGCATCTCTGCATGCGGTGCTCGATATTGGCCGTAGATCACGATGATCTACGGCCAAGATAATTTCCGTCTTAAAAAAAAAAATTTTGGGTGGAGCCCACCGAAATACATCAGGACCGTAAATCAGGTGATTTACGGTCCGGATCGGAGGTGCCCGATCCGTATGAAATAATTTTTCCAATTATACACCCAAAAAATGTGGCAACAACACATGAGTTGAGAACCACGTATTCAACTACTCACAACAGTTCGTAGATATAACAATGTCAAGGTGAGTCTCAGTGAAAACGAGCTCCAGGTTGGGGACAGCCATCGAAGGAGGCGCATGGAGAAATGAGGAACATTTGTTAATGTAAAATCGAAATAAAATTTTGGGCCGATAGCTATTTAAGATCAGAGTTTGTACTTAAGGAGCAATTTTTTAACAGATTAAGTGCCGATAGCGCATAATAGAATCTCGCTTGCGCAGATAGCATCATGTTTCCCAACAGAAATCAAAATCTTCAACGAATTAACTAAAATGAGAGACCAACAAAAGATCTATTGCAACAATGGAAAAACATCACATCAGAAACCAGAAGATGACCTAATTGAACCCATCTTCATGACCAACTTACATTATACACACACCGTCGCCCGTATAGAGTTCTAACCTTTGACCAGAAAGAAAAAGAAAAAAAAAACGGGGGAAAAAAAAAAACTAATATGTGCATTTCTTAATCGATTAAAGCATAAACTCCCAACTAAAAAAAGCTAAGGCACCGCGGATCCTGCGAGCGAGTTGAACGTCCTTCGGCATAATCGTAACCCTCTTGCCGTGAATGGCGCAGATATTAGCATCCTCAAAAATCCCGACCAAGTATGCTTCAGAAGCCTCCTGGAGAGCAACGACAGAAGAGCTCTGGAAACGGAGATCAGTATTGAAGTCCTGGGCGATTTCAAGCACCAACCTCTGAAATGGAAGCCTGCGGATGAGCAGCTCCGTGGTGCTCCTCTGGTATTTCCTGATCTCTCTGAGAGCCACTGTTCCGGAACGGAAGCAGTGGGGCTTCTTGACGCCGCCGATCGCCGGAGCAAACTTCCTCGCCGCATTGGTCGCCAGGTGCATGGGCGGAGCCTTCGCGCCGGTTGACTTGCGAGCAGTCAGCTTTGTCCTCACCATGAGGCCGAAGAAACGAAAAGAATTCCGGAGTGAGAGTTTAGGGTTTAGGGGTTTTGTTGCAGAAGAAGTAGAGGCGGATGAAACGGTTTCAGCGCGCGAGAAGGGTATTTATAGTGATGGGGTGTGGTGGGGTAGGGGCTGACCGTAAAAGTTTGGGCATTGACCGGAAGTAAATAATGGACCGTTCGATTGGTCCACGGAGATCGCCAGCGTGGCAATCCTTATGTCTCCGTGCAGGTGTCCTGCGTTCCATCATCCATGCGTGGCCCATGGATCAAACCACAGGCCACGTAGGCCCATCTACATTTTTACAGATAATGATCTGTAATTATTTTCTTAAAACTTAAATTAAAATTTCTTTTTTAAAATAACATTTATAAGAAATTTCATTTCCTTAAGTTTAAATTTGGGATATTTACATGCATGCCATCAAATACCTTTATATTTATAGATCTAATATCTGAGCTTTATTTTGTTATATTTGTAGTATTCAGATCTCTTATATCATAAAAAATAGTACTATTTTAATTTTAAAAATAAGTATTGATGACTAATCAATAAATTTTCATCAACCACAAATCTCTAATGCACATTTTATAAGAAATTCAACAAGTTTGTAGGGACATTGATCGTATTGATAAGGACAGCCCAATAGTCTAACCCGACTCCAATCAAGTACGGATCAATCAGTTGAAGCACAATTAGGGGGCTTTTGATCGTCATTTGATTGGTTGAATAAACTCTAAATGTGTCATGTTTAGAGCCAAATCGAGCGCCTTACAAGAGAAATCCAACAAGTCAAATATCACTTTATTTCAAAATCATCAAGGCACTTAAAATCATTAAGAATTCATCTATAATGAAGAGAGATAATCTTGAACCATTCAATTTTGTGGATAGGGAAGTTACACATAAATTAACCAAGATGATAACAAATAGTCTTCACTATTAGCCCTCAATAAACCTTATTTTGCAGTCGGTGTATTCTAAATATGATAATCATATTTAAAACTTAAATATCTTGTGATAACCATGAGTCTTCATAGCCGCCAACCACAATCGACCGCTACCATGCTTCGTTGCCTATTGTTGGCGACCCATGTTATATTCCAAATACAAATGACGTATCTGAAACTATTATTGAAACCTCAATAATAACCACCGACCTCCATAATCGTCGGCCACTCCTTCTGAGCCACCATCGACTAGCGCCAATGATCATCATTTATTATCGTCAATCCCTATTTACAACCATTATATTTCAAATATGCTTGTTATGGATAGCATTTGTATTTAAGACATGATGAATAACCATCGACCTATGTAGCCCAAACCATCTTCTAACGTCGCATATCAATTACTGTTAACCATCATCGGTCGTCATCATCTGCCGACTTGACCCTTGTTTACAACCGTTGTATTAAGAAATGATTGTTGTGTCTAACTTTTTGATCTTGATATAAAATATACTGGGTGATATGAAATATTTTGGTGATATAAATATAAAAAGAAAATTTAAGTGTTATTATGTAAATATAGGAATCGGGGAACGTGTGTAAATATCCCTAGTATTGTTTAATATAAAGTATCACCGCTAGAGATTTGTTAGGATCTCTTTTAGTCCCACACTGGGAATTGTACTGTTTACAACTCTTTCAAATAAAAACATAAGTGAAGGAAAGCTAGTATTTTTGTATTGCATCGCTGTTTGTAGGGTCCGTTTGGGGCAGTTTGTGCTTGTTTATCTTGAAACGCGGCAAGCGGGCCGGCTGCAGGGGTCGACCCGCAGCCTGCGTTAAGTGCAAAAACCCAAATGCAGTTTCAGATAAGCTGACGAAACGCACGAACGAAACGGTACGGCGGCGTTTTCAATGAAAATGCCGCCCATACTTATAAGCTGCTCCAAACAAACCCTTAAATTGAGTTGTTTATAAAACGTTTGAAAATTTATATTTAATATTAGATTTTTATTTATTTATAGCTTAAATATGTAAATAAAAATATTGAGTTTCAATCTTATCTTAAGGTTTTATCTCAATTTACATTTTAAAATTGAGTTTGTGATTAAATATATGCTTACATTTTTCTTATAATGATTCAGTACTCTATATATATATAGACACAAATAATTTTGAGCTTGCAGGATTTTGAAATTTTCAAACCGATAGATTAATAGGGTAAAGTGATAAGTTATCAATGAATTTTTATCAAATGACACTAATTTCATAATAATTTTATTGACAATGGACTTAATGATATCAAAATTGATTTGATCTATTTTTGAAAGTTTTTCGAACATATTTAGAACATCAAATAAATGTTAACTTTGTCGAATATATAGCCAAATCAAGCATCTCGATAAAATGAATTAAAAGAACTCAAGCTTGCTTAATTGCAACGATGTTTGACATAGAGAACCTCTCCCGTTTGTCCAATCAAAGTTATTCATAGTCTTGCATTAATTGCATCTATAAATTTATGAATAAGTCTCACCCCTCTCAGGCATACGCAGCATTGTGTACGTCAAGAAGGTTATTTAGAGGGAATTGGAGAGTTGTATTCGTGTTATACCCTCTGTAACCTCTCTGTAACCTACCTGTAATATATAAATATATGTAAACTGAAACACAAAACTTACTAGAAGGTACAAGTATGTTATAGAGGATATAACACAGATATAACCCCCCAAAATCCTATGAATAACCTCCATGACGTACGCAGCGCTGCGTACGTCTTACGTGCTCAATTTTTTTCCCTCATGAGGAGGAGTTAAGAGCTTGAAAGGAACTGAAATCCAGTAACACTTTTTGCCGTCATCGGCCACCATCTACTCTGCCGGCCATCACTTGCCGAACGTCGTCAATCGCTATTGATCGTCGTTCGTTCCTTGCAACAAATTCATCTGTACGCCGACGTTGTAATTAAGAAGATTTTGTAATCATTTCCCAACCGTGAGACAAGATATCTCTGTAAAAATTAACTTATAGTGGACTTTTACAACTAGATTAAACTATGTGGTTTTTTCACTTTCAATGTTTTCCACATGAAAAAATTTATGGTATCTCAACCTGTTGTTTTCCTGCATGCAAGTGTGTGTATTCTCGTGCAATGCTAATACGATATTCTATTAATCTATTGCCGCAAATGTTTAGCAGACATCAATATTAAAAGGCAAATTTCAAAATTAATGATGCTTAAATTTTTTGATAAATCTTAAATACTAACAACATCCATCTATATATTTTAATAAAATAAAGAATATTAGTTAATATTCAAATATTAACTATATCTCAATCAAAACAATATTTCGATAGATTTAAAATATTATTCGTAAAATATCACTCATTTTCTTAATTTCGGAAAATCAGCATAATTTTTTAATAAATTCAGCAAATCCACTATAAATTGATTGAATAAATTAACTTTACCTAATAATTTTAATGTTAAATTCAAATTTTAAAGTTTGTTACAACTTTAACAATATTTGAATAGAATTTAGATTTTAATTACTTTTCATTATTGATACGCCATTAATAAGTTTTATCGTTTGACATAATCTCGAGACGATCAACACGAATCCCAAGGCAATTTTTAACAAAAAAAAAACTTTATTTTGAAATTAAAAATAATCCAAAACTCCGACTTCAACAAATTTATAGTCAAATGAACCAGTTCGATTAGACAAACACGATGAGACCAAAATTTGTCTAATCAAGTCAAACAAACTTCGGATCAAGACATTAAAGTACATTTTGATGCTTTGAGTGACGATTTAAATTGTCAAACATATTATAAATCTGATAAGCTAATAATCAATTTAAACATCTTGATGAGATGAATCCAACATGCCTAGGACTGCTCAATTTTGACATTTTTTGGACCCTCAAATGTTCACAAATCATCATGCAATTACATGATTCTCTCTGGGTAGTTCGATGGTGTTTACATGAATCCTTCATTATTTGAAGGGAAGACACTCCCATACTCTATAAAATGGCCCTACCCCTCTCATGAAGAGGAGGGAGGAGGGATTGGAGCTAGAATTGGAAAGGATCAAATCTAAGTGTTATTTTAGATCGAACACCTGATGAATATATTTTGCTCATGCGGTCGCCAACAACTTCTCGTCGGCCTCTGTGGACCACCATCAGTCTCCCATTACTCAATGACATTGATGAAACTTATGATGTAGCAACAAACCCAAAGATTATGCAACAATGCACCACAAATACGATGTAACGACTCATCTCGAATACCGTGTAAAAGCGCACATCAAATATAGTGTAATGATGCACTTTGAAGAGGCTACAACAATGTGCCCAAAAAATGATGTAATAATACACCTAGAGTATGGTGTAACTCCATGCAATAACTGCTTACAATCATCTTAGAATACTGTAAAATTCTCCAAACTCTTGAAGTTCTTCTCTCATAGCTCCCCACTATGTTATATGTCCTCTGTGGTATACTATAATTACAGTTTTTACTACGACCGACGTAGTCCACAACTCATGCATCTCCTAACTTTCATTTCTACGGCTTACAATCATTACTACAACTCATCACTATAGCCTATATGACCAGTTACGACATACATGACCAACAAACGCTCTTGAAGCTACTGCCTACGACCCGCATGGTCGATCACTATGATAGTTTTAAACCACAGACTCCACAACAAGCTAACATTACAATCACTGTCTACAACATTTACAGCAGACTACTACCTCAAAAAATATTCAACGACATTCACAACCCCCTATGACAATTATTATTAAACGAATATTGTGCCTCAACATTATAATTCCATGTTCTCTAATTCAGGAGAAAAGTGCGTCAAAGAACTTAAAAATTCATTAGTGGATTATTTGAAATTAAGATTAAAAGGAATTTTTAGGGTGGTTAAAATATAAAATTTTAAATTTGAGTCGTTAGATTTAAATGATAGGCAAGTAAACGCCCTGTTTTTTTAATGAATATCTATCCAAAAATTTAAAATTAATATGAATTACTATTCAATTCAATAAATTTAATATAACATGATTCAAACAATCAAATTACTACCCGGCCAAATTGCTTAACGGGGTGGAAAAGGAAAAGTTATTCCGTGCGGACATCTCACATGCAGACATGCATGCGGTGTCCGATCTCCACCGTCCATCACGACTTCGATGGGAATTTAAAAAAAAATTAAAAATAAGTCCCACCAAAACTGTGATGGACGGTGAAGATCGGACACCGCAAGGATTCGCATGGAATAACTTTTCATGAAAAGTGGCATACACCAACTCAAAGATAAGGGAAAACATTTACACACAATGTAGTCAGGGTTACCGTTAACATGTTAGCTTCAAACATAAGCTACTTCTAAAAATCCACTTACTTTCCATTTATCCATAAAAGCACCTTCCTGTACAGAAATCTAGTTAGCTTAATAAAATTAAAACTCATAAAACCTGATTATCTAACCTACAACATACAACAGAATGAAGAACAATAATAATAATAAAAAAAAACTGAGATTTACTCATTACAATACAGAGAGAAAAAAAAAAGATCCTTATTCAGGCATTGAAATTACGACTGGTAGCTTCCATTTTCAAAAGAAGATCTTTAATCTCAGCCTCCATCCTCGCCTTCAAACTAACAAAATCATGGTGTGCCTTTTCCAAAGCTTGCAATTCTTCCATCTTCTGCCGACGATTTTCCTCGGCCTCATATAGCTGTAATTTCGCCATTTTTGTTCTGTATTCATCTTCAATCTTCCCATTTTTCGCCGTCGCGATGCACTTCAGCCCGTCGGCCTCTCGTTTAGCATTGTCGGCGCGCTCCTGATACAGCTTAGCCTCGGCCTGCTTGAATCCAACAACTCTCTCCAG
The DNA here is from genome assembly GCF_001263595.1 of Phalaenopsis equestris. Lineage (NCBI taxonomy): Eukaryota > Viridiplantae > Streptophyta > Magnoliopsida > Asparagales > Orchidaceae > Phalaenopsis > Phalaenopsis equestris. The sequence goes on from NW_018165280.1 coordinate 2,046,309, forward strand.
TTCATCAACCATTGGTTTCTTTTCAAAGTTTATTTGGAGTAGAGAAGAATCCTTCCTTTGCCTGCAGAGCTGATTGTCATCAGAAGCAGTGTTGTGTTGCAGGCGAGATATTTTGGTTGAAGAAATGGGAGATAACCATGGGGTTTCTTCGATTGGGAAAGCTGCAGCGTTGCCTCTTTGATCGTTGTTTCTGGGTGGTTCTGTGGGAGGGTAGAGAGGAGGAGCAATGTTGGAGCTGGATTCACTTTCTGTAAGTAATGTGATGAAAGAACAGTCCGTAAATTTGCTATAATAAACATGCATTCCACATAATTCTTATGTATTTGCATATCTAACAGCAAAATTTTCATGATTACATACATAATATTTTCATGCTTTAACGCTATGCCACAAATATTTCATATCATCTCCCAAATACCACTATTTTGATTTTTAAAAGTTTAAGAAAAATTTACATTCCTAGTACAAAATTCTATTGTAATCACATATCTAACCCTAAACTTTCATACTTACGTGCTTTAAATCTATGCATAAAAATAATTATTTGAGTTTAAAAGTGATAATAGTGCTATTTTTTATTTGATATTAAAGATATCGAGTGTTATGTGTGTGTAGGTGTGACATATATAAATACATATATATGAAGATATATAAATACATACAAATTATGTGCTACGTACATAAATTCCAGAGGATAAAATACTCATTTTCATCCAAAGATCAGGTGCATTTATGTAAGAAGTGAAGTTTAAGTGTTAGAAATGTCGATACACAGTAACTAAGTGGCAAGTATGTAAATATTTGAATTTAATAAAGAAATACATAAAATTTACATACGTACCACAACTCTTATGGATTTACATATCTAACAATTAAAATTTGATACCTACATTTATAACACTTTGGTGGTACAAACCAATGCATAATAAAATGCATTCGACTCTTCAAAAGTTAAAAAAATATTATTTTTATGTAATGTTAAAAATTTGAGTGTTATGAATGCAAATATTAAAGTTTAGGTGTTTGACAGGTAAATGCATAACAATTTTGTAGCATGTCCGTAAATTTCCCGTAAATATAATGTAAATCTTAGGGAGAAGTAATATAGTTTATAGATAAGAGTTCAACAAGACATAATGCATGGCAACATACGAAGTCAAAACCTTCAGATTATGTTCCCCATGTTCATACACTTTCTTATGGATCGATAAGGTGGGTATGTATGTAAAAATTAAAATATAGGTTGTTAGATATGTTAAATAAATAGGAATTGAGTGGTAGGGATGTAAATCTTCCTACAAATTAGTTTGGTCTTTCCTTGCAACCGCATTTTTATAAATAAAGATTTTATGGCTTGTAACTGGATTAATGAATTACGAATTAAGTGTCTTAAGGAAGTTGAAGGCATTCAAAGGATTACGAGAAAGAAGGCCAATATTTCAAAAGGATCCATAATCCATAATCAAACTCACATCAAATCAATTATTTCTAATACATCATTATGTATCAAAGCATTCATCATTTATATCAATGCGGCTAAGTAAACTGAATACAAATTCGAAAAACCCCACCTTAAATCACTATTCAGCAAAAGTGAAAACTGATACAATGCAGCTTGAGATTAGAAAAGTGAGAAAGGTATGGTATTTGAATCATAAAATGGGATCATCTTTAATCTTTCTTGATGCTTCAATTGGCCACAATATAGGTATGCTCCTAACTACTCATTAAATCTAATACTTTCGTTAATAATTGTGCAGGTTGTGTCAACACTTCTTAACCATAATACCAATTACCAAGCTTTAATAAGAAGCAGATTAAATGGGAATTACATGACCTTGGAATGTATGATTGCTAATTTTAGCGAGTGAGAACCATCTAGTTTGTGTTCGAGAACATCACTTTTTAAACATAGGATTCCATACACAAGAAATTAATGATAATGATAAAACTTGTAAGCCTACCAAAGCTCATATAGTAAACACCAAGTCATCCTAAAAGCCTGCTACATGCTAAATTACGTTCTACTTTATGTATGGATTCAGGGGCAAGTACGCTCAACGCTTCGAGATATTTGTTGGCTCGACAAAGAAATAGCTTTAGGTATTGATAATAAATGTAAGGGGCGTTTACCTTATCTACCACCCCATTCCTATGCATTTACATATCTGACATTTAAACTTTATTTTTTACATTTCTACCGCTCAAATCTTTCATGCCGCATAAAAATTGCCACCATTTTAACCTTTTAAAGGTGAAATGCACCTTCTCATGCATAGATAAAGAGGCGTATATGTAAAAATTAAAATTTAACAGTTAGATATGTAAATAGTTTTTCTCTCTCTTACCTAGCTGGAATTATTTTACCATGGGTCTCTGCCATGGCAAGCCAATCCAGGAATCGAAAATTCAAGTTGAAAACCTTCCAGTTGCTAATTCTCCTCCAATCTCGACTAATGAAGAAGCTCTTCCTATTCCTGCAACTTTGAAGTCGCTCAAAGTAGCACCTTCCGGTTCTATCACGGAAGAGGCTCCTACAAGAACTAGCCGGTTTTTCCAGTGTGAGCTTGATGCCCTTGCAAGACTTCAAGCAGCTATTTCCTCCGCTTTTGCCAGCAAAGCACATTAAGATGCTACTGGCAGCACATTAAGATGCTACTGGCTCGCAGGCATGGAGCAGGCATGGATCGGTGAAGCCTAACGGAGCCTTGAACATGAGCAAGCCATAAACCAAAACAAGTAATAGGTTGCTATCGGTGCACGGGAGAAGGCCATAGGTTTGCTCCCAACCTTCCACAGCAGAAAATCTCGGTAATCTCGAGATTCCCCTTAAAAGCAAGAAGGGTGAGTAGCTGGAAGTCTGGCTGAAATTGATTTCAACGGAGACGATAAGGGGATTCGTGCAGGAACGAAGGTAGGTGCTGACGGTGTATTAGAGTGGTATGTCAGAGCACATTTGACATTTCAGATGGTTAGTATGTAAATTGTAAAGTTTAGGTTTTGATATGTAAATATACTAGTTTCAGGTGGTATGTCTGTAAATCCCCCTAAAATCAATTGCTTCGACAGTAGCTTTTCAAGTGGTAGATTCACAAAAACCTTACAGATAGTTGCAGATGTCTCATATGGGTCATTGATCATCACATATAAATATAATAAAACTTCGAGCAAAAAAAAAAAAAAAAAAATAACGGACATGAACTTCATCTGGTGCCACAAAAAATTTTATCTCATAAAGATGAGAAGTGACAAATGGAGGAACCCAAGAGAAAATAATTGTCCGATACTCAAGAAAAAAAATAATGGGAATAAATGTCACATTTATCAAACTTATTCCATTCAAGTTGGCAAATGAAGTGCATCGATAAAAAAGTAAAAAATCACCTCCAATTGCTTATATCAACACAATAAAACGTTCTATCAGGTTCATATCAAAGCATTAAAAAAATCTATCAACAACTAAACTATAAATGGAAAGACAAAAAAATATACTTCAAGTGACAAGAGAAAATAAAATATGAAATTTGTTATTGAGAAGAACAAGCTTATAATCACAAAAATAAAAAAAATGAAATCAAGCAAATAAAGTGACTCACCTGAAAGAAATGACATGATATTTTTAATCACTTCAGAATGCTTCTTTTTGTCTTCCAGTTTCACCAGCATTTGTCCAGCAACTTGGTACAAACTTTTACCCCTCGTATCATTACTGGTACAGAATATTCTCCTCACATATTGAAGTTCCTTAGCAAGATTTTCAACTTTCCAGTCCTTGGAACACATCTTGAAAACTTCCTTCACAAAGCCATACATCTCTGAAGGATGCCCACAGGCAACACAATGAAACTGCATTTCAGTGGCTCCCGGAGCCACCGAAGAACTTCGGCCATTTTTAATATGAGAACCTCTTAACCCACAATCTGTATGGCACCAATGGAGACACACATCACAGCCCACCCAGCTACAAGTATTAGACGCCATGTCAAACTTGGAACAAATGAGACACATGCAAGCGCTACAAAATCCATTCTTTTTAGAGCAAATTTTGCAATCACAATCATCAACAGGAAGCATGCTCCTACATGCAATATTGTGACATCTCAAGTTGTGATAGATCTCAACAAGATCAGAAGATTGAATATTATTGGATCTCTGAAGAAAATCTGGGAGTCCAGTCTTTAGAGCCACCAATATCTCCAACAGAGTCTTCGGGCATCTTGACATAGTTTCTGCAGTCAAGTCAGATCTTTTCTGGAGGGTACCCTGCAATGCATGTATTTGCCCACGTTTATCCGTGTTAGAAAGCATCTTGCATATAGAATCCTTCAGGTACTCCATGGAATGCTCTGACATATCATGAAGCATCCTCTCCATCACATGTAAGGGTTCTGAGACTATCCTGGTGATGATCCTCTCAACAACACTCAGCACATTAACAACAATCTGTTCACCTTCTCGTTGCTCACTCTTACACAGACTGTTAAAGCTTCTTTCTCTTGTTAACATCCTCTTATCCTTACTGTGCTCAGACAAAGTGTCACGGGATCCAACACTCTGAGGGGAAGACTGCCTTGGGAAACTTGGTTGCCTCAATAATGGGTTTGAGTTCAAATTATGGTGCCCATTCACGCCAGGAATGGAGTCCTGGGAATGGTTACCATTCAAGAGCACTCTATGGAAGAGTGCCCCAGCTCCTCCCTTTCGTTTGGGCTCAATGGATGTCTGAGATTGCCGTATGGTGCCACTGGAAACCTGATCTACACCAGGAAATATAGGACGGCTACCAACTGACTGTTCAAAATTTTCAAAAGAGTTCTGTGTGAGAGAACAGCTAGGATTGTGTACCAATGGTTGAGAACTGGAGAATGAAATTGAATTTGTGAATCCATCAGAGATTGTCCGGAAGGAACATGGGTAAGATTGAATACTCTTTGTACGACCAGGAGAACAGGGGTTTGAGTTTGGAGGCTTAGAATTCTGGTCTAGTGGAACACCCGGTAAGCTGAGAGAGAGGTCCAGTGGTTCCAATTTAAGTTTCTCATTCTTGCTCCTTCCACCAAAAAGCCCACCAATGCTAGCCTTATCTGGTTGAATGATATGATCATGAAAAAATAGTTCAAAGCCTCTGCTGCTACTGGGACCTTCCACAGCATCCTCATCATCGGCTGAATCTGCCATGTTAGAAAGAGAACATGCAATACTTTTGCCCTTGTCTCTTGTATTCTCTAATATTGGCTTCGATGTCAAGTTATTTTCAGATTTAATTTCCTTAACGGAATTACAGTAACCAAGTTCACCAACAGTTTCAGCTTGAAGATCAAAACTTTTTGTTTTCCTTTGCTCCGCCCCAAAACCAACTTGATCAATACCTTTGTCTTTCCTCTGCACAACTTCAAGGTCAACGCAAGTCACCTCTTTCATTTCGTCATCCACTTTAACCTCTCTAAAATGCACTTCTTTTACCATTTCTTCTAAATTTCCATCTAGTGAAGAACTATGAACGTTGGCCAGCTCATCATCCTTGAGCACCGGCTCCACAACCTGATTCTTCGATTCAAGAATAGAAAATTGGGAAGGCAAAGGAGATCTTTCATCACTAAGTATTTCTTTCTTCTCTCTACAAGAAGTATCTTCAGCCAAGTCTTTTTTCTCCCCGCAAGGAATATCTTCAGGCTTTTCCTCTTTATAATTATCTTCAGGCAAGTCCTTTGCTTCCCCTTGCCGTTCAGCAAAACTTTCTCTTTGCCGTCTCAATTCAATAGAGCCTTCTCCTTCCGCTCGTATTTCCTCATTGAATTTCTCGACAATCTCGATCCGATCTTCCTGCAATGTGACATTTCTAGTTATCTGTGTCACTTCAATCTCCATTGATCTCTCCCCATAAGAAGTCCCATTAACAGAATCTGACGTTTTCATACTCAATTGCACGTCCTTGTTCTCTGAACTAGCTTCAGACACATTCTTAATCACATCCTTTTTATCTTTAAAATGTTGGGAGTACCTCTCAGCCTGCGCTCCAGTATCAATAGAAGGCTCGGGTTCAAGCTCCCCTTCTTCCATCTCACTACTGCTGCAGCTCTCCCTTTGAACCTTCTCCAATTTTGCTTTCACAGCCTCACCATCTTTAGACTGCTCCCCGCTGGATGAATCCCTGGACCGCGTCCTGCCCCTATCCTCCGAATCCCTTGCCGGAGACCTCTTCTCCTCATCAGCAGCCTCCTTCCCACAGCTCAATCTCCTCCACGACAAACCCCCAAAGCCTTCCCGCCGGGACCGATCCCTCTCCGATCTAAACCCCTTTGGAAAATCCCTCCTTATGGTCGAAAAGCTCTCCGACCGCTGCATCCGTTCGCTCCCATACGGAACTCGAGGCGACGAAACATGCATCGCCCGATCCACGCCTCCACCGCCATCTCGATACCGATCGAAGATCTTCCGCCTATCAAACCCGTCCACATCGTGGTCGAACCGCTTCCGCGGAGGCCGCATGGCCTCCCGATCTTCATCCATCGATCTGTCGTACAACGAAGAAGACGATCTTCGCAAGCTCTCCGACTTCACATAGAACCGACGGCGCGATGACGAGCGGTCGGCGTCCATCTCTCGCCTCTCCCACTCCTTTCCCACAACATCATCCAGATCCTCGCCGTAGGACCTCAACCTCTTCATCGATTAGAACAGAACAGAAATCCACTTAGACTGCACGAAGACAAGTGAAACTCAAGCTACCTGGCCGCAACCCTAACTTTCTTCGCGGAGCGGTGGCAGGAAGGAGGGAGGCTGAAACCCTACGCCGCAAGTTGACCGTATGAAGAGGATCGACGGAGACGGGTGTCGGCGGGTGATCTCCGACGATGAGAGCGACGGAGCCACCGGGAAATCGCATGGAAGGAGGTGAAGCGGGGAAAGCCAGTGGCGAAAAGGGGCTCGGACACCTCGGCTTTGTTGGAGCTTCCTTCCAGTCAACGCAACTTGTCGCTAAGCCGGACTCCAGAGTGAAAGGGCCAGCTCCCATAATTACGATTCATTAAGGCCAGGCACGGAAGGAGTGATGGACCCACTCCATCATGTCCGCTCTATCAGCCGCGCATAGCCGTCAAAATTTTATATATATATATA